>NW_027174573.1:600000-885218 GCF_000390325.3 Nicotiana tomentosiformis
CATGAAATTAAAAGATGCTACCTCTGCTGCTCAAGCAGCGGCTGAGTTTGCAGAACATGCAAGCCTAGCTACCAGAGCTGTTTTAGAACTTTCAAGGCAATATTGTGTTGATGATGGTGGTTCATGCCACTTAGGTTTCAAGGATGAAAGGTTGGAACATGGGCAATCATTTCCTAGAGGTGGTAATGGTAATTTTTCTATTTGCAGGCAGAATTAGAACATGAAATTTAAGGATGCAACCTCTGCTGCTCAAGCAGCGGCTGAGTTTGCAGAGCATGCAAGCCTAGCTGCCAGAGCTGTTGTAGAACTTTCAAGGCAATATTTTGTTGATGATGGTGGTTCATGCCACTTAGGTTTCAAGGATTAAAGGCTGGAACATGGGCAATCATTTCCTGGAGATGGTAATGGTAATTTTTCTGTTGGTAGGCATAATTGGAACATGAAATTTAAGGATGCTACCTCTACTGCTCAAGCAGCGGCTGAGTTTGCAGAACATACAAGCCTAGCTTCCAGAGCTGTTGTAGAACTTTAAAGGCAATATTGTGTTGTTGATGGTGGTTCATGCCACTTAGGTTTCAAGGATGAAAGGTTGGAACATGGGCAATCATTTCCCGGAGATGGTAATGGTAATTTTTCTGTTGGCAGGCAGAATTGGAACATGAAATTTAAGGATGCTACCTCTGCTGCTCAAGCAACGACTGAGTTTACAGAACATGCAAACCTAGCTGCCAGAGCTGTTGTAGAACTTTAAAGGCAATATTGTGTTGATGATGGTGGTTCATGCCACTTAGGTTTCAAGGATGAAAGGTTGGAACATGGGCAATCATTTTCTGGAGATGGTAATTTTTCTGTTGGCAAGCAGAATTGGAACATGAAATTTAAGGATACTACCTCTGCTGCTCAAGCAGCAGCTGAGTTTGCAGAACATGCAAGCCTAGATGCTAGAGTTCTTGTAGAAGTTTCAAGGAAATATTGTGTTGATGATGGTGGTTCATGCCACATAGGTTTCAAGGATTAAAAATTCGAAAATGAGCAATCATTTCCCGGAGATGGTAATGGTAAATTTTCTGTTGGTAGGCAGAATTAGAACATGAAATTTAAGGATGCTACCTTTGCTGCTCAAGCAGCGGCTGAGTTTGCAGAACATGCAAACCTAGCTGCCAGAGCTGTTGTAGAACTTTAAAGTCAATATTGTGTTGATGATGGTGGTTCATGCCACTTAGGTTTCAAGGATGAAAGGTTGGAACATGGGCAATCATTTCCTGGAGATGGTAATTTTTCTGTTGGCAAGCAGAATTAGAACATGAAATATAAAGATGCTACCTCTGCTGCTCAAGCAGCACCTAAGTTTGCAGAACATGCAAGCATAGCTGCTAGAGCTGTTGTAGAACTTTCAAGGAAATATTGTGTTGATGATAGTGGTTCATGCCACTTAGGTTTTAAGGATGAAAGGTTGGAACATGGGCAATCATTTCCTGGAGATGGTAATGGTAAATTTTCTGTTGGCAGGCAGAATTGGAACATGAAATTTAAGGATGCTACCTTTGCTGCTCAAGCAGCGGCTGAGTTTGCAGAACATGCAAGCCTAGCTGCCAGAGCTGTTGTAGAACTTTCAAGGCAATATTGTGTTGATGATAGTGGTTCATGCCACTTAGGTTTCAAAGATGAAAGGTTGGAACATGGGCAATCATTTCCTGGAGATGGTAGTGTTAATTTTTTTGTTGGCAGGGAGAATTGGAACATGAAATTTAAGGATGCTACCTCTGTTGCTCAAGCAGCGGCTGATTTTGCAGAACATGCAAGCCTAGCTGCCAGAGCTGTTTTAGAACTTTCAAGGCAATATTGTGTTAATGATGGTGGTTCATGCCACTTAGGTTTCAAAGATGAAAGGTTGGAACATGGGCAATCATTTCCTGGAAATGGTAATTTTAATTTTTCTGTTGGCAGGTAGAATTGGAACATGAAATTTAAGGATACTACCTCTTCTGCTCAAGCAGCAGCTGAGTTTGCAGAACATGCAAGCCTAGATGCTAGAGTTCTTGTAGAAGTTTCAAGGAAATATTGTGTTGATGATGGTGGTTCATGCCACTTAGGTTTCAAGGATTAAAAATTCGAAAATGAACAATCATTTCCTGGAGATGGTAATGGTAAATTTTCTGTTGGTAGGTAGAATTGGAACATGAAATTTAAGGATGCTACCTTTGCTGCTCAAGTAGCGGCTGAGTTTGCAGAACATGCAAACCTAGCTGCCAGAGCTGTTGTAGAACTTTAAAGTCAATATTGTGTTGATGATGGTGGTTCATGCCACTTAGGTTTCAAGGATGAAAGGTTGGAACATGGGCAATCATTTCCTGGAGATGGTAATTTTTCTGTTGGCAAGCAGAATTGGAACATGAAATTTAAGGATGCTACCTCTGCTGCTCAAGCAGCGGCTGAGTTTGAAGAACATGCAAGCCTAGGTGCCAGAGCTGTTGTAGAACTTTTAAGGAAATATTGTGTTGATGATGGTGGTTCATGCCACTTAGGTTTTAAGGATGAAATGTTGGAACATGGGCAATCATTTTCTGGAGATGGTAATGGTAAATTTTCTGTTGGCAGGCAGAATAGGAACATGAAATTTAAGGATGCTACCTCTGCTGCTCAAGCAGCAGCTGAGTTTGCAGAACATGCAGGCCTAACTACCAGAGCTATTGTAGAACTTTCAAGGCAATATTGTGTTGATGATGTTGGTTCATGCCACTTAGGTTTCAAGGATGAAAGGTTGGAACATGGGCAATCATTTCCTGGAGATGGTAATGGTAATTTTTCTTTTGGCAGGTAGAATTGGAACATGAAATTTAAGGATGCTACCTCTGTTGCTCAAGCAGCGGCTGAGTTTGATGAACATGATGGCCTAGCTGCTAGAGCTATTTTAGAACTTTAAAGGCAATATTGTGTTGATGATGGTGGTTCATGCCACTTAGGTTTCAAGGATGAAAGGTTGGAACATGGGCAATCATTTCCTGGAGATGGTAAATTTTCTATTGGCAGGCAAAATTGGAACATGAAATTTAAGGATGCTACATCTGCTGAATTTGCAGAACATGCCAGCCTAGCTGCCAGAGCTGTTGTAGAAATTTAAAGGAAATATTGTGTTGATGATGGTGGTTCATGCCTCTTAGGTTTCAAGGATGAAAGGTTGGAACATGGGCAATCATTTCCTGGAGATGGTAATGGTAATTTTTCTATTGGTAGGCAGAATTGGAACATGAAATTTAAGGATGCTACCTCTGCTGTTCAAGCAGCGGCTGAGTTTGCAGAACATGCAAGCCTAGCTGCCAGAGATATTGTAGAACTTTCAAGGCAATATTGTGTTGATGATGGTGGATCATGCCACTTAGGTTTCAAGGATGAAAGGTTGGAACGTGAGCATTCATTTCCTAGAGATGGTAATGGTAATTTTTCTATTGGCAGGTAGAATTGGAACATGAAATTTAAGGATGCTACCTCTGCTGCTCAAGCAGCGGCTGAGTTTGCAGAACATGCAAGCCTAGCTACCAGAGTTATTGTAGAACTTTCAAGGCAATATTGTGTTGATGATGGTGGATTATGCCACTTAGGTTTCAAGGATGAAAGGTTGGAACATGGGCATTCATTTCCTGGAGATGGTAATGGTAATTTTTTTGTTGGCAGGTAGAATTAGAACATGAAATTTAAAGATGCTACCTCTGCTGCTGAAGCAGCGACTGAGTTTGCCTAACATGCAAGCCTAGCTGCCAGAGCTGTTGTAGAACTTTCAAGGAAATATTGTGCTGATGATGGTGGTTCATGCCACTTAGGTTTCAAGGATGAAAGGTTTGAACATAGGCAATCATTTCTTAGAGATGGTAATTATTCTGTTGGCAGGTAGAATTGGAACATGAAATTTAAAGATTCTACCTCTGCTGCTCAAGCAGCGGCTGAGTTTGCAGAACATGCAGGCCTAGCTGCCAGAGCTGTTTTAGAACTTTCAAGGCAATATTGTGTTGATGATGGGGGTTCATGCCACTTAGGTTTCAAAGATGAAAGGTTGGAACATGGTCAATCATTTCCTGGAGATGGTAATGGTAATTTTTCTGTTGGCAAGTAGAATTGGAACATAAAATTTAAGGATGCTACCTCTGCTGCTCAAGCAGCGGCTGAGTTTGCAGAATATGCAAGCCTAGCTGCCAGAGTTATTGTAGAACTTTCAAGGCAATATTGTGTTCATGATGGTGGTTCATGCCACTTAGGTTTCAAGGAAGAAAGGTTGGAACATGGGCAATAATTTCCTGGAGATGGTAATTTTTCTGTTGGCAAGCAGAATTGGAACATGAAATTTAAGGATGCTACCTCTGCTGCTCAAGCAGCGGCTGAGTTTGCAGAACATGCAATCCTAGATGCTAGAGCTATTGTAGAACTTTTAAGGAAATATTGTGTTGATGATGGTGGTTCATGCCACTTAGGTTTCAAGGAAGAAAGGTTTGAACATAGGCAATCATTTCTTGGAGATGGTAATTTTTCTGTTGGCAGGTAGAATTGGAACATGAAATTAAACGATGCTACCTCTGCTGCTCAAGCAGCGGCTGAGTTTGCAGAACATGCAGGCCTAGCTACCAGAGCTGTTTTAGAACTTTCAAGGCAATATTGTGTTGATGATGGTGGTTCATGCCACTTAGGTTTCAAGGATGAAAGGTTGGAACATGGGCAATCAATTCCTAGAGGTGGTAATGGTAATTTTTCTATTTGCAGGCAGAATTAGAACATGAAATTTAAGGATGCAACCTCTGCTGCTCAAGCAGCGGCTGAGTTTGCAGAGCATGCAAGCCTAGCTGCCAGAGCTGTTGTAGAACTTTCAAGGCAATATTTTGTTGATGATGGTGGTTCATGCCACTTAGGTTTCAAGGATTAAAGGCTGGAACATGGGCAATCATTTCCTGGAGATGGTAATGGTAATTTTTCTGTTGGTAGGCATAATTGGAACATGAAATTTAAGGATGCTACCTCTACTGCTCAAGCAGCGGCTGAGTTAGCAGAACTTACAAGCCTAGCTTCCAGAGTTGTTGTAGAACTTTAAAGGCAACATTGTGTTGTTGATGGTGGTTCATGCCACTTAGGTTTCAAGGATGAAAGGTTGGAACATGGGCAATCATTTCCTGGAGATGGTAATGGTAATTTTTCTGTTGGCTGGCAGAATTGGAACATGAAATTTAAGGATGCTACCTCTGCTGCTCAAGCAATGGCTGAGTTTACAGAACATGCAAACCTAGCTGCCAGAGCTGTTGTAGAACTTTAAAGGCAATATTGTGTTGATGATGGTGGTTCATGCCACTTAGGTTTCAAGGATGAAAGGTTGGAACATGGGAAATCATTTTCTGGAGATGGTAATTTTTCTGTTGGCAAGCAGAATTGGAACATGAAATTTAAGGATACTACCTCTGCTGCTCAAGCAGCAGCTGAGTTTGCAGAACATGCAAGCCTAGATGCTAGAGTTCTTGTAGAAGTTTCAAGGAAATATTGTGTTGATGATGGTGGTTCATGCCACATAGGTTTCAAGGATTAAAAATTCGAAAATGAGCAATCATTTCCTGGAGATGGTAATGGTATATTTTCTGTTGGTAGGAAGAATTAGAACATGAAATTTAAGGATGCTACCTTTGCTGCTCAAGCAGCGGCTGAGTTTGCAGAACATGCAAACCTAGCTGCCAGAGCTGTTGTAGAACTTTAAAGTCAATATTGTGTTGATGATGGTGGTTCATGCCACTTAGGTTTCAAGGATGAAAGGTTGGAACATGGGCAATCATTTCCTGGAGATGGTAATTTTTCTGTTGGCAAGCAGAATTAGAACATGAAATATAAAGATGCTACCTCTGCTGCTCAAGCAGCACCTGAGTTTGCAGAACATGCAAGCGTAGCTGCTAGAGCTGTTGTAGAACTTTCAAGGAAATATTGTGTTGATGATGGTGGTTCATGCCACTTAGGTTTTAAGGATGAAAGGTTGGAACATGGGCAATCATTTCCTGGAGATGGTAATGGTAAATTTTCTGTTGGCAGGCAGAATTGGAACATGAAATTTAAGGATGCTACCTTTGCTGCTCAAGCAGCGGCTGAGTTTGCAGAACATGCAAGCCTAGCTGCCAGAGCTGTTGTAGAACTTTCAAGGCAATATTGTGTTGATGATAGTGGTTCATGCCACTTAGGTTTCAAAGATGAAAGGTTGGAACATGGGCAATCATTTCCTGGAGATGGTAGTGTTAATTGTTTTGTTGGCAGGGAGAATTGGAACATGAAATTTAAGGATGCTACCTCTGTTGCTCAAGCAGCGGCTGATTTTGCAGAACATGCAAGCCTAGCTGCCAGA
The DNA here is from genome assembly GCF_000390325.3 of Nicotiana tomentosiformis. Classification (NCBI taxonomy): domain Eukaryota; kingdom Viridiplantae; phylum Streptophyta; class Magnoliopsida; order Solanales; family Solanaceae; genus Nicotiana; species Nicotiana tomentosiformis. Next base: position 606,359 of record NW_027174573.1, read on the forward strand.
GCTGTTTTAGAACTTTCAAGGCAATATTGTGTTAATGATGGTGGTTCATGCTACTTAGGTTTCAAAGATGAAAGGTTGGAACATGGGCAATCATTTCCTGGAAATGGTAATTTTAATTTTTCTGTTGGCAGGTAGAATTGGAACATGAAATTTAAGGATACTACCTCTGCTGCTCAAGCAGCAGCTGAGTTTGCAGAACATGCAAGCCTAGATGCTAGAGTTCTTGTAGAAGTTTCAAGGAAATATTGTGTTGATGATGGTGGTTCATGCCACTTAGGTTTCAAGGATTAAAAATTCGAAAATGAGCAATCATTTCCTGGAGATGGTAATGGTAAATTTTCTGTTGGTAGGCAGAATTGGAACATGAAATTTAAGGATGCTACCTTTGCTGCTCAAGCAGCGGCTGAGTTTGCAGAACATGCAAACCTAGCTGCCAGAGCTGTTGTAGATCTTTAAAGTCAATATTGTGTTGATGATGGTGGTTCAGGCTACTTAGGTTTCAAGGATGAAAGGTTGGAACATGGGCAATCATTTCCTGGAGATGGTAATTTTTCTGTTGGCAAGCAGAATTGGAACATGAAATTTAAGGATGCTACCTCTGCTGCTCAAGCAGCGACTGAGTTTGAAGAACATGCAAGCCTAGGTGCCAGAGCTGTTGTAGAACTTTTAAGGAAATATTGTGGTGATGATGGTGGTTCATGCCACTTAGGTTTTAAGGATGAAATGTTGGAATATGGGCAATCATTTTCTGGAGATGGTAATGGTAAATTTTCTGTTGGCAGGCAGAATAGGAACATGAAATTTAAGGATGCTACCTCTGCTGCTCAAGCAGCAGCTGAGTTTGCAGAACATGCAGGCCTAACTGCCAGAGCTATTGTAGAACTTTCAAGGCAATATTGTGTTGATGATGTTGGTTCATGCCACTTAGGTTTCAAGGATGAAAGGTTGGAACATGGGCAATCATTTCCTGGAGATGGTAATTTTTCTGTTGGCAAGCAGAATTGGAACATGAAATTTAAGGATGCTACCTCTGCTGCTCAAGCAGCAGCTGAGTTTGCAGAACATGCAAGCCTAGCTGCTAGAGCAATTGTAGAACTTTCAAGGAAATATTGTCTTCATGATGGTGGTTAATGCCACTTAGGTTTCAAGGATGAAAGGTTGGAACATGGGCAATCATTTCCTGGAGATGGTAATGGTAATTTTTCTTTTGGCAGGTAGAATTGGAACATGAAATTTAAGGATGCTACCTCTGTTGCTCAAGCAGCGGCTGAGTTTGATGAACATGATGGCCTAGCTGCTAGAGCTATTTTAGAACTTTAAAGGCAATATTGTGTTGATGATGGTGGTTCATGCCACTTAGGTTTCAAGGATGAAAGGTTGGAACATGGGCAATCATTTCCTGGAGATGGTAAATTTTCTATTGGCAGGCATAATTGGAACATGAAATTTAAGGATGCTACATCTGCTGAATTTGCAGAACATGCCAGCCTAGCTGCCAGAGCTGTTGTAGAAATTTAAAGGCAATATTGTGTTGATGATGGTGGATTATGCCACTTAGGTTTCAAGGATGAAAGGTTGGAACATGAGCATTCATTTCCTGGAGATGGTAATGGTAATTTTTCTGTTGGCAGGTAGAATTAGAACATGAAATTTAAGGATGCTACCTCTGCTGCTGAAGCAGCGACTGAGTTTGCCTAACATGCAAGCCTAGCTGCCAGAGCTTTTGTAGAACTTTCAAGGAAATATTGTGCTGATGATGGTGGTTCATGCCACTTAGGTTTCAAGGATGAAAGGTTTGAACATAGGCAATCATTTCTTGGAGATGGTAATTATTCTGTTGGCAGGTAGAATTGGAACATGAAATTTAAAGATGCTACCTCTGCTGCTCAAGCAGCGGCTGAGTTTGCAGAACATGCAGGCCTAGCTGCCAGAGCTGTTTTAGAACTTTCAAGGCAATATTGGGTTGATGATGGCGGATCATGCCACTTAGGTTTCAAGGATGAAAGGTTGGAACATGGGCAATCATTTCCTGGAGATGGTAATGGCAATTTTTCTGTTGGCAAGTAGAATTGGAACATAAAATTTAAGGATGCTACCTCTGCTGCTCAAGCAGCGGCTGAGTTTGCAGAACATGCAAGCCTAGCTGCCAGAGTTATTGTAGAACTTTCAAGGCAATATTGTGTTGATGATGGTGGTTCATGCCACTTAGGTTTCAAGGAAGAAAGGTTGGAACATGGGCAATCATTTCCTGGAGATGGTAATTTTTCTGTTGGCAAGCAGAATTGGAACATGAAATTTAAGGATGCTACCTCTGCTGCGCAAGCAGCGGCTGAGTTTGAAGAACATGCAGGCCTAGATGCCAGAGCTGTTGTAGAACTTTTAAGGAAATATTGTGTTAATGATGGTGGTTCATGCCACTTAGGTTTCTAGGAAGAAGGGTTGGAACATAGGCAATCATTTCTTGAAGATGGTAATTTTTTTGTTGGCAGGTAGAATTGGAACATGAAATTAAAAGATGCTACCTTTGCTGCTCAAGCAGCGGCTGAGTTTGCAGAACATGCAGGCCTAGCTACCAGAGCTGTTTTAGAACTTTCAAGGCAATATTGTGTTGATGATGGTGGTTCATGCCACTTAGGTTTCAAGGACGAAAGGTTGGAACATGGGCAATCATTTCCTAGAGGTGGTAATGGTAATTTTTCTATTTGCAGGCATAATTAGAACATGAAATTTAAGGATGCAACCTCTGCTGCTCAAGCAGCGGCTGAGTTTGCAGAGCATGCAAGCCTAGCTACCAGAGCTGTCGTAGAACTTTCAAGGCAATATTTTGTTGATGATGGTGGTTCATGCCACTTAGGTTTCAAGGATTAAAGGCTGGAACATGGGCAATCATTTCCTGGAGATGGTAATGGTAATTTTTCTGTTGGTAGGCATAATTGGAACATGAAATTTAAGGATGCTACCTCTGCTGCTCAAGCAGCGGCTGACTTTACAGAGCATGCAAGCCTAGATGCCAGTGCTGTTGTAGAACTTTTAAGGCAATATTGTGTTGATGATGGTGGATCATGCCACTTAGGTTTCACGGATGAAAGGTTGGAACATGGGCAATCATTTCCTGGAGATGGTAATGGTAATTTTTCTTTTGGCAAGTAGAATTGGAACATAAAATTTAAGGATGCTACCTTTGCTGCTCAAGAAGCGGCTGAGTTTGCAGAACATGCAAGCCTAGCTGCCAGAGTTATTGTAGAACTTTCAAGGCAATATTGTGTTGATGATGGTGGTTCATGCCACTTAGGTTTCAAGGAAGAAAGGTTGGAACATGGGCAATCATTTCCTGAAGATGGTAATTTTTCTGTTGGCAAGCAGAATTGGAACATGAAATTTAAGGATGCTACCTCTGCTGCTCAAGCAGCGGCTGAGTTTGCAGAACATGCAAGCCTAGATGCCAGAGCTGTTGTAGAACTTTTAAGGAAATATTATGTTGATGATGGTGGTTCATGCCACTTAGGTTTCAAGGAAGAAGGGTTGGAACATAGGCAATCATTTCTTGGAGATGGTAATTTTTCTATTGGCAGGTAGAATTGGAACATGAAATTAAAAGATGCTACCTCTGCTGCTCAAGCAGCGGCTGAGTTTGCAGAACATGCAGGCCTAGCTACCAGAGCTGTTTTAGAACTTTCTAGGCAATATTGTGTTGATGATGGTGGTTCATGCCACTTAGGTTTCAAGGATGAAAGGTTGGAACATGGGCAATCATTTCCTAGAGGTGGTAATGGTAATTTTTCTATTTGCAGGCAGAATTAGAACATGAAATTTAAGGATGCAACCTCTACTGCTTAAGAAGCGGCTGAGTTAGCAGAGCATGCAAGCCTAGCTGCCAGAGCTGTTGTAGAACTTTCAAGGCAATATTTTGTTGATAATGGTGGTTCATGCCACTTAGGTTTCAAGGATTAAAGGCTGGAACATGGGCAATCATTTCCTGGAGATGATAATGGTAATTTTTCTGTTGGTAGGCATAATTGGAACATGAAATTTAAGGATGCTACCTCTGCTGCTCAAGAAGCGACTGACTTTGCAGAGCATGCAAGCCTAGGTGCCAGTGCTGTTGTAGAACTTTCAAGGCAATATTGTGTTGATGATGGTGGTTCATGCCACTTAGGTTTTAAGGATGAAAGGTTGTAACCTCGGCAATCATTTCCTGGAGATGCTAATGATAATTTTTCTGTTGGCAGGCAGAATTGGAACATGAAATTTAAGAATGCTACCTCTACTGCTCAAGCAGCGGCTGAGTTTGCAGAACATGCAAGCCTAGCTACCAGAGGTGTTGTAGAACTTTTAAGGCAATATTGTGTTGATGATGGTGGTTCATGCCACTTAGGTTTCAAGGATGAAAGGTTGGAACATGAAATTTAAGGATGCTACCTCTGCTGCTCAAGCAGCGGCTGAGTTTGCAGAACATTCAAGCCTAGATGCCAGAGGTGTTGTAGAACTATTTAGGAAATATTGCGTTGATGATGGTGGTTCATGCCACTTAGGTTTCAAGGAAGAAGGGTTGGAACATAGGCAATCATTTCTTGGAGATGGTAATTTTTCTATTGGCAGGTAGAATTGGAACATGAAATTAAAAGATGCTACCTCTGCTGCTCAAGCAGCGGCTGAGTTTGCAGAACATGCAGGCCTAGCTACCAGAGCTGTTTTAGAACTTTCAAGGCAATATTGTGTTGATGATGGTGGTTCATGCCACTTAGGTTTCAAGGATGAAAGGTTGGAACATGGGCAATCATTTCCTAGAGGTGGTAATGGTAATTTTTCTATTTGCAGGTAGAATTAGAACATGAAATTTAAGGATGCAACCTCTACTGCTCAAGAAGCGGCTGAGTTTGCAGAGCATGCAAGCCTAGCTGCCAAAGCTGTTGTAGAACTTTCAAGGCAATATTTTGTTGTAATGGTGGTTCATGCCACTTAGGTTTCAAGGATTAAAGGCTGGAACATGGGCAATCATTTCCTGGAGATGGTAATGGTAATTTTTCTGTTGGTAGGCATAATTGGAACATGAAATTTAAGGATGCTACCTCTGCTGCTCAAGCAGCGACTGACTTTGCAGAGCATGCAAGCCTAGGTGCCAGTGCTGTTGTAGAACTTTCAAGGCAATATTGTGTTGATGATGGTGGTTCATGCCACTTAGTTTTTAAGGATGAAAGGTTGTAAGCTCGGCAATCATTTCCTGGAGATGCTAATGCTAATTTTTCTGTTGGCAGGCAGAATTGGAACATGAAATTTAAGAATGCTATCTCTACTGCTCAAGCAGCGGCTGAGTTTGCAAAACATGCAAGCCTAGCTACCAGAGGTGTTGTAGAACTTTTAAGGCAATATTGTGTTGATGATGGTGGTTCATGCCACTTAGGTTTCAAGGATGAAAGGTTGGAACATGAAATTTAAGGATGCTACCTCTGCTGCTCAAGCAGCGGCTGAGTTTGCAGAACATTCAAGCCTAGATGCCAGAGCTGTTGTAGAACTATTTAGGAAATATTGCGTTGATGATGGTGGTTCATGCCACTTAGGTTTCAAGGATGAAATGTTGGAATATAGGCAATCATTTCTTGGAGATGGTAATTTTTCTGTTGGCAGGTAGAATTGGAACATGAAATTTAAAGATGCTACCTCTGCTGCTCAAGTAGCGGCTGAGTTTGCAGAACATGCAGGCCTAGCTGCCAGAGCTGTTTTAGAACTTTCAAGGCAATATTGTGTTGATGATGGGGGTTCATGCCACTTAGGTTTCAAGGATGAAAGGTTGGAACATGGGCAATCATTTCCTGGAGATGGTGATGGTAATGTTTCTGTTGGCAGGCAGAATTGGAACATGAAATTTAAGGATGCTACCTCTGCTGCTCAAGAAGCGGCTGAGTTTGAAGAACATTCAAACCTAGCTGCCAGAGCTGTTGTAGAACTTTCAAGGCATTATTGTGTTGATGATGGTGGTTCATGCCACTTAGGTTTCAAGGATGAAAGGTTGGAACATGGGCAATCATTTCCTAGAGGTGGTAATGGTAATTTTTCTATTTGCAGGCAGAATTGGAACATGAAATTTAAGGATGCAACCTCTGCTGCTCAAGCAGCGGCTGAGTTTGCAGAGCATGCAAGCCTAGCTGCCAGAGCTGTTGTAGAACTTTCAGGGCATTATTTTGTTAATGATGGTGGTTCATGCCACTTAGGTTTCAAGGATGAAAGGTTGGAACATGGGCAATCATTTCCTGGAGATGGTAATGGTAATTTTTCTGTTGGCAAGTAGAATTGGAACAAAAAATTTAAGGATGCTACCTCTGCTGCTCAAGCAGCGGCTGAGTTTGTAGAACATGCAAGCCTAGCTGCCAGAGTTATTGTAGAACTTTCAAGGCAATATTGTGTTGATGATGGTGGTTCATGCCACTTAGGATTCAAGGAAGAAAGGTTGGAACATGGGCAATCATTTCCTGGAGATGGTAATTTTTCTGTTGGCAGGTAGAATTGGAACATGAAATTTAAGGATGCTACCTTTGCTGCGCAAGCAGCGACTGAGTTTGCAGAGCATGCAGGCCTAGCTACCAGAGCTGTTTTAGAACTTTCAAGGCAATATTGTGTTGATGATGGTGGTTCATGCCACTTAGGTTTCAAGGAAGAAGGGTTGGAACATAGGCAATCATTTTTTTGAGATGGTAATTTTTCTGTTGGCAGGTAGAATTGGAACATGAAATTAAAAGATGCTACCTCTGCTGCTCAAGCAGCGGTTGAGTTTGCAGAACATGCAGGCCTAGCTACCAGAGCTGTTTTAGATCTTTCAAGGCAATATTGTGTTGATGATGGTGGTTCATGCCACTCAGGTTTCAAGGATGAAAGGTTGGAACATGGGCAATCATTTCCTAGAGGTGGTAATGGTAATTTTTCTATTTGCAGGCAGAATTAGAACATGAAATTTAAGGATGCAACCTCTGCTGCTCAAGCAGTGGCTGAGTTTGCAGAGCATGCAAGCCTAGCTGCCAGAGCTGTTGTAGAACTTTCAAGGCAATATTTTGTTGATGATGGTGGTTCATGCCACTTAGGTTTCAAGGATTAAAGGCTGGAACATGAGCAATCATTTCCTGGAGATGGTAATGGTAATTCTTCTGTTGGTAGGCATAATTGGAACATGAAATTTAAGGATGCTACCTCTGCTGCTCAAGCAGCGGCTGACTTTACAGAGCATGCAAGCCTAGGTGCCAGTGCTGTTGTAGAACTTTCAAGGCAATATTGTGTTGATGATGGTGGATCATGCAACTTAGGTTTCACGGATGAAAGGTTGGAACATGGGCAATCATTTCCTAGAGATGGTAATGGTAATTTTTCTTTTGGCAAGTAGAATTGGAACATTAAATTTAAGGATGCTACCTCTGCTACTCAAGAAGCGGCTGAGTTTGCAGAACATGCAAGCCTAGCTGCCAGAGTTATTGTAGAACTTTCAAGGCAATATTGTGTTGATGATGGTGGTTCATGCCACTTAGGTTTCAAGGAAGAAAGGTTGGAACATGGGCAATCATTTCCTGAAGATGGTAATTTTTCTGTTGGCAAGCAGAATTGGAACATGAAATTTTAGGATGCTACCTCTGCTGCTCAAGGAGCGGCTGAGTTTGCAGAACATGCAAGCCTAGATGCCAGAGCTGTTGTAGAACTTTTAAGGAAATATTATGTTGATGATGGTGGTTCATGCCACTTAGGTTTCAAGGAAGAAGGGTTGGAACATAGGCAATCATTTCTTGGAGATGGTAATTTTTCTGTTGGCAGGTAGAATTGGAACATGAAATTAAAAGATGCTACCTCTGCTGCTCAAGCAGCGGCTGAGTTTGCAGAACATGCAGGCCTAGCTACCAGAGCTGTTTTAGAACTTTCAAGGCAATATTGTGTTGATGATGGTGGTTCATGCCACTTAGGTTTCAAGGATGAAAGGTTGGAACATGGGCAATCATTTCCTAGAGGTGGTAATGGTAATTTTTCTATTTGCAGGCAGAATTAGAACATGAAATTTAAGGATGCAACCTCTACTGCTCAAGCAGCGGCTGAGTTTGCAGAGCATGCAAGCCTAGCTGCCAGAGCTGTTGTAGAACTTTCAAGGCAATATTTTGTTGATAATGGTGGTTCATGCCACTTAGGTTTCAAGGATTAAAGGCTGGAACATGGGCAATCATTTCCTGGAGATGGTAATGGTAATTTTTCTGTTGGTAGGCATAATTGGAACATGAAATTTAAGGATGCTACCTCTGCTGCTCAAGCAGCGACTGACTTTAAAGAGCATGCAAGCCTAGGTGCCAGTGCTGTTGTAGAACTTTTAAGGCAATATTGTGTTGATGATGGTGGTTCATGCCACTTAGGGTTTAAGGATGAAAGGTTGTAACCTCGGCAATCATTTCCTGGAGATGCTAATGCTAATTTTTCTGTTTGCAGGCAGAATTGGAACATGAAATTTAAGAATGCTACCTCTACTGCTCAAGCAGCGGCTGAGTTTGCAGAACATGCAAGCCTAGCTACCAGAGGTGTTGTAGAACTTTTAAGGCAATATTGTGTTGATGATGGTGGTTCATGCCACTTAGGTTTCAAGGATGAAAGGTTGGAACGTTTAATTTAAGGATGCTACCTCTGCTGCTCAAGCAGCGGCTGATTTTGCAGAACATGCAAGCCTAGATGCCAGAGCTGTTGTAGAACTATTTAGGAAATATTGCGTTGATGATGGTGGTTCATGCCACTTAGGTTTCAAGGATGAAATGTTGGAATATAGGCAATCATTTCTTGGAGATGGTAATTTTTCTGTTGGCAGGTAGAATTGGAACATGAAATTTAAAGATGCTACCTCTGCTGCTCAAGCAGCGATTGAGTTTGCAGAACATGCAGGCCTAGCTGCCAGAGCTGTTTTAGAACTTTCAAGGCAATATTGTGTTGATGATGGGGGTTCATGCCACTTAGGTTTCAAGGATGAAAGGTTGGAACATGGGCAATCATTTCCTGGAGATGGTGATGGTAATGTTTCTGTTGGCAGGCAGAATTGGAACATGAAATTTAAGGATGCTACCTCTGCTGCTCAAGAAGCGGCTGAGTTTGAAGAACATTCAAACCTAGCTGCCAGAGCTGTTGTAGAACTTTCAAGGCATTATTGTGTTGATGATGGTGGTTCATGCCACTTAGGTTTCAAGGATGAAAGGTTGGAACATGGGCAATCATTTCCTAGAGGTGGTAATGGTAATTTTTCTATTTGCAGGCAGAATTGGAACATGAAATTTAAGGATGCAACCTCTGCTGCACAAGCAGCGGCTGAGTTTGCAGAGCATGCAAGCCTAGCTGCCAGAGCTGTTGTAGAACTTTCAGGGCAATATTTTGTTAATGATGGTGGTTCATGCCACTTAGGTTTCAAGGATTAAAGGCTGGAACATGGGCAATCATTTCCTAGAGATGGTAATGTAATTTTTCTGTTGGCAGGCACAATTGGAACATGAAATTTAAGGATGCTACCTCTGCTGCTGAAGCAGCGACTAAGTTTGCATAACATGCAAGCCTAGCTGCCAGAGCTGTTGTAGAACTTTCAAGGAAATATTGTGTTGATGATGGTTGTTCATGCCACTTAGGTTTCAAGGATGAAAGGTTGGAACATAGGCAATCATTTCTTGGAGATGGTAATTACTCTGTTGGCAGGTAGAATTGGAACATGAAATTTAAAGATGCTACCTCTGCTGCTCAAGCAGCGGCTGAGTTTACAGAACATGCAGGCCTAGCTGCCAGAGCTATTTTAGAACTTTCAAGGCAATATTATGTTGATGATGGTGGTTCATGCCACTTAGGTTTCAAGGATGAAAGGTTGGAACATGGGCAATCATTTCCTGGAGATGGTAATGGTAATTTTTCTGTTGGCAAGTAGAATTGGAACAAAAAATTTAAGGATGCTACCTCTACTGCTCAAGCAGCGGCTGAGTTTGTAGAACATGCAAGCCTAGCTGCCAGAGTTATTGTAGAACTTTCAAGGCAATATTGTGTTGATGATGGTGGTTCATGCCACTTAGGATTCAAGAAAGAAAGGTTGGAACATGGGGAATCATTTCCTGGAGATGGTAATTTTTCTGTTGGCAGGTAGAATTGGAACATGAAATTTAAGGATGCTACCTTTGCTGCGCAAGCAGCGGCTGAGTTTGCAGAATATGCAGGCCTAGCTACCAGAGCTGTTTTAGAACTTTCAAGGCAATATTGTGTTGATGATGGTGGTTCATGCCACTAAGGTTTCAAGGAAGAAGGGTTAGAACATAGGCAATCATTTCTTGGAGATGGTAATTTTTCTGTTGGTAGGTAGAATTGGAACATGAAATTAAAAGATTCTACCTCTGCTGCTCAAGCAGCGGTTGAGTTTGCAGAACATGCAGGCCTAGCTACCAGAGCTGTTTTAGATCTTTCAAGGCAATATTGTGTTAATGATGGTGGTTCATGCCACTTAGGTTTCAAGGATGAAAGGTTGGAACATGGGCAATCATTTCCTAGAGGTGGTAATGGTAATTTTTCTATTTGCAGGCAGAATTAGAACATGAAATTTAAGGATGCAACCTCTGCTGCTCAAGCAGCGGCTGAGTTTGCAGAGCATGCAAGCCTAGCTGCCAGAGCTGTTGTAGAACTTTCAAGGCAATATTTTGTTGATGATGGTGGTTCATGCCACTTAGGTATCAAGGATTAAAGGCTGGAACATGGGCAATCATTCCCTGGAGATGGTAATGGTAATTTTTCTGTTGGTAGGCATAATTGGAACATGAAATTTAAGGATGCTACCTCTGCTGCTCAAGCAGCGACTGACTTTGCAGAGCATGCAAGTCTAGGTGCCAGTGCTGTTGTAGAACTTTTAAGGCAATATTGTGTTGATGATGGTGGATCATGCCACTTAGGTTTCAAGGATGAAAGGTTGGAACATGGGCAATCATTTCCTGGAGATGGTAATGGTAATTTTTCTTTTGGCAAGTAGAATTGGAACATAAAATTTAAGGATGCTACCTCTGTTGCTCAAGCAGCGGCTGAGTTTGCAGAATATGCAAGCCTAGCTGCCAGAGTTATTGTAGAACTTTCAAGGCAATATTGTGTTGATGATGGTTGTTCATGCCACTTAGGTTTCAAGGAAGAAAGGTTGGAACATGGGCAATCATTTCCTGGAGATGGTAATTTTTCTGTTGGGAAGCAGAATTGGAACATGAAATTTAAGGATGATACCTCTGCTGCTCAAGCAGCGGCTGAGTTTGCAGAACATGCAAGCCTAGATGCCAGAGCTGTTGTAGAACTTTTAAGGAAATATTGTGTTGATGATGGTGGTTCATGCCACTTAGGTTTCAAGGAAGAAAGGTTGGAACATAGGCAATCATTTCTTGGAGATGGTAATTTTTCTGTTGGCAGGTAGAATCGGAACATGAAATTAAAAGATGCTACCTCTGCTGCTCAAGCAGCGGCTGAGTTTGCAGAACATGCAGGCCTAGCTACCAGAGCTGTTTTAGAACTTTCAAGGCAATATTGTGTTGATGATGGTGGTTCATGCTACTTAGGTTTCAAGGATGAAAGGTTGGAACATGGGCAATCATTTCCTAGAGGTGGTAATGGTAATTTTTCTATTTGCAGGCAGAATTAGAACATGAAATTTAAGGATGCAACCTCTGCTGCCCAAGCAGCGGCTGAGGTTGCAGAGCATGCAAGCCTAGCTGCCAGAGCTGTTGTAGAACTTTCAAGGCATTATTTTGTTGATGATGGTGGTTCATGCCACTTAGGTTTCAAGGATTAAAGGCTGGAACATGGGCAATCATTTCCTGGAGATGGTAATGGTAATTTTTCTGTTGGTAGGCATAATTGGAACATGAAATTTAAGGATGCTACCTCTGCTGCTCAAGCAGCGGCTGACTTTGCAGAGCATGCAAGCCTAGGTGCCAGTGCTATTGTAGAACTTTCAAGGCAATATTGTGTTGATGATGGTGGATCATGCCACTTAGGTTTCACGGATGAAAGGTTGGAACATGGGCAATCATTTCCTGGAGATGGTAATGGTAATTTTTCTTTTGGCAAGTAGAATTGGAACATAAAATTTAAGGATGCTACCTCAGCTGCTCAAGAAGCGGCTGAGTTTGCAGAACATGCAAGCCTAGCTGCCAGAGTTATTGTAGAACTTTCAAGGCAATATTGTGTTGATGATGGTGGTTCATGCCACTTAGGTTTCAAGGAAGAAAGGTTGGAACATGGGCAATCATTTCCTGAAGATGGTAATTTTTCTGTTGGCAAGCAGAATTGGAACATGAAATTTAAGGATGCTACCTCTGCTGCTCAAGCAGCGGCTGAGTTTGCAGAACATGCAAGCCCAGATTCCAGAGCTGTTGTAGAACTTTTAAGGAAATATTATTTTGATGATGGTGGTTCATGCCACTTAGGTTTCAAGGAAGAAGTGTTGGAACATAGGCAATCAATTCTTGGAGATGGTAATTTTTCTATTGGCAGGTAGAATTGGAACATGAAATTAAAAGATGCTACCCCTACTGCTCAAGCAGCGGCTGAGTTTGCAGAACATGCAGGCCTAGCTACCAGAGCTGTTTTAGAACTTTCAAGGCAATATTGTGTTGATGATGGTGGTTCATGCCACTTAGGTTTCAAGGATGAAAGTTTGGAACATGGGCAATCATTTCCTAGAGGTGGTAATGGTAATTTTTCTATTTGCAGGCAGAATTAGAACATGAAATTTAAGGATGCAACCTCTACTGCTCAAGCAGCGGCTGAGTTTGCAGAGCATGCAAGCCTAGCTGCCAGAGCTGTTGTAGAACTTTCATGGCAATATTTTGTTGATAATGGTGGTTCATGCCACTTAGGTTTCAAGGATTAAAGGCTGGAACATGGGCAATCATTTCCTGGAGATGGTAATGGTAATTTTTCTGTTGGTAGGCATAATTGGAACATGAAATTTAAGGATGCTACCTCTGCTGCTCAAGCAGCGACTGACTTTGCAGAGCATGCAAGCCTAGGTGCCAGTGCTGTTGTAGAACTTTCAAGGCAATATTGTGTTAATGATGGTGGTTCATGCCACTTAGGTTTTAAGGATGAAAGGTTGTAACCTCGGCAATCATTTCCTGGAGATGCTAATGCTAATTTTTCTGTTGGCAGGCAGAATTGGAACATGAAATTTAAGAATGCTACCTCTACTGCTCAAGCAGCGGCTGAGTTTGCAGAACATGCAAGCCTAGCTGCCAGAGGTGTTGTAGAACTTTTAAGGCAATATTGTGTTGATGATAGTGGTTCATGCCACTTAGGTTTCAAGGATGAAAGGTTGGAACGTGAAATTTAAGGATGCTACCTTTGCTGCTTAAGCAGCGGCTGAGTTTGCAGAACATGCAAGCCTAGATGCCAGAGCTGTTGTAGAACTATTAAGGAAATATTGTGTTAATGATGGTGGTTCATGCCACTTAGGTTTCAAGGATTAAAGGCTGGAACATGGGCAATCATTTCCTGGAGATGGTAATGGTAATTTTTCTGTTGGTAGGCATAATTGGAACATGAAATTTAAGGATGCTACCTCTGCTGCTCAAGCAGCGACTGACTTTGCAGAGCATGCAAGCCTAGGTGCCAGTGCTGTTGTAGAACTTTCAAGGCAATATTGTGTTAATGATGGTGGTTCATGCCACTTAGGTTTTAAGGATGAAAGGTTGTAACCTCGGCAATCATTTCCTGGAGATGCTAATGCTAATTTTTCGGTTGGCAGGCAGAATTGGAACATGAAATTTAAGGATGCTACCTCTACTGCTCAAGCAGCGGCTGAGTTTGTAGAACATACAAGCCTAGCTTCCAGAGCTGTTGTAGAACTTTAAAGGAAATATTGTGTTGTTGATGGTGGTTCATGCCACTTAGGTTTCAAGGATGAAAGGTTGGAACATGGGCAATCATTTCCTGGAGATGGTGATGGTAATGTTTCTGTTGGCAGGCGGAATTGGAACATGAAATTTAAGGATGCTACCTCTGCTGCTCAAGAAGCGGCTGAGTATGAAGAACATTCAAACCTAGCTGCCAGAGCTGTTGTAGAACTTTCAAGGCATTATTGTGTTGATGATGGTGGTTCATGCCACTTAGGTTTCAAGGATGAAAGGTTGGAACATGGGCAATCATTTCCTAGAGGTGGTAATGGTAATTTTTCTATTTGCAGGCAGAATTGGAACATGAAATTTAAGGATGCAACCTCTGCTGCTCAAGCAGCGGCTGAGTTTGCAGAGCATGCAAGCCTAGCTGCCAGAGCTGTTGTAGAACTTTCAGGGCAATATTTTGTTAATGATGGTGGTTCATGCCACTTAGGTTTCAAGGATTAAAGGCTGGAACATGGGCAATCATTTCCGAGAGATGGTAATGGTAATTTTTCTGTTGGCAAGCACAATTGGAACATGAAATTTAAGGATGCTACCTCTGCTGCTGAAGCAGCGACTGAGTTTTCATAACATGCAAGCCTAGCTGCCAGAGCTGTTGTAGAACTTTCAAGGAAATATTGTGTTGATGATGGTGGTTCATGCCACTTAGGTTTCAAGAATGAAAGGTTGGAACATAGGCAATCATTTCTTGGAGATGGTAATTACTCTGTTGGCCGGTAGAATTGGAACATGGAATTTAAAGATGCTACCTCTGCTGCTCAAGCAGCGGCTGAGTTTGCAGAACATGCAGGCCTAGCTGCCAGAGCTGTTTTAGAACTTTCAAGGCAATATTGTGTTGATGATGGTGGTTCATGCCACTTAGGTTTCAAGGATGAAAGGTTGGAACATGGGCAATCATTTCCTGGAGATGGTAACGGTAATTTTTCTGTTGGCAAGTAGAATTGGAACAAAAAATTTAAGGATGCTACCTCTGCTGCTCAAGCATCGGCTGAGTTTGTAGAACATGCAAGCCTAGCTGCCAGAGTTATTGTAGAACTTTCAAGGCAATATTGTGTTGATGATGGTGGTTCATGCCACTTAGGTTTCAAGGAAGAAAGGTTGGAACATGGGCAATCATTTCCTGGAGATGGTAATTTTTCTGTTGGCAAGCAGAATTGGAACATGAAATTTAAGGATGCTACCTTTGCTGCGCAAGCAGCGGCTGAGTTTGCAGAACATGTAAGCCTAGATGCCAGAGCTGTTGTAGAACTTTTAAGGAAATATTGTGTTGATGATGGTGGTTCATGCCACTTAGGTTTCAAGGAAGAAGGGTTGGAACATAGGCAATCATTTCTTGGAGATGGCAATTTTTTTGTTGGCAGGTAGAATTGGAACATGAAATTAAAAGATGCTACCTCTGCTGCTCAAGCAGCGGTTGAGTTTGCAGAACATGCAGGCCTTGCTACCAGAGCTATTTTAGATCTTTCAAGGCAATATTGTGTTGATGATGGTGGTTCATGCCACTTAGGTTTCAAAGATAAAAGGTTGGAACATGGGCAATCATTTCCTAGAGGTGGTAATGGTAATTTTTCTATTTGCAGGCAGAATTAGAACATGAAATTTAAGGATGCAACCTCTGTTGCTCAAGCAGCTGCTGAGTTTGCAGAGCATGCAAGCCTAGCTGCCAGAGCTGTTGTAGAACTTTCAAGGCAATATTTTGTTGATGATGGTGGTTCATGCCACTTAGGTTTCAAGGATTAAAGGCTGGAACATGGGCAATCAGTTTCCTGGAGATGGTAATGGTAATTTTTCTGTTGGTAGGCATAATTGGAACATGAAATTTAAGGATGCTACCTCTGCTGCTCAAGCAGCGACTGACTTTGCAGAGCATGCAAGCCTAGGTGCCAGTGCTGTTGTAGAACTTTCAAGGCAATATTGTGTTGATGATGATGGATGAAAGGTTGGAACATGGGCAATCATTTCCTGGAGATGGTAATGGTAATTTTTCTTTTGGCAAGTAGAATTGGAACATAAAATTTAAGGATGCTACCTCTGTTGCTCAGGCAGCGGCTGAGTTTGCAGAATATGCAAGCCTAGCTGCCAGAGTTATTGTAGAACTTTCAAGGCAATATTATGTTGATGATGGTGGTTCATGCCACTTAGGTTTCAAGGAAGAAAGGTTGGAACATGGGCAATCATTTCCTGGAGAAGGTAATTTTTCTGTTGGCAAGCAGAATTGGAACATGAAATTTAGGGATGCTACCTCTGCTGCTCAAGCAGCGGCTGAGTTTGTAGAACATGCAAGCCTAGATGCCAGAGCTGTTGTAGAACTTTTAAGGAAATATTGTGTTGATGATGGTGGTTCATGCCACTTAGGTTTCAAGGAAGAAAGGTTGGAACATAGGAAATCATTTCTTGGAGATGGTAATTACTCTGTTGGCCGGTAGAATTGGAACATGGAATTTAAAGATGCTACCTCTGCTGCTCAAGCAGCGGCTGAGTATGCAGAACATGCAGGCCTAGCTGCCAGAGCTATTTTAGAACTTTCAAGGCAATATTGTGTTGATGATGGTGGTTCATGCCACTTAGGTTTCAAGGATGAAAGGTTGGAACATGGGCAATCATTTCCTGGAGATGGTAATGGTAATTTTTCTGTTGGCAAGTAGAATTGGAACAAAAAATTTAAGGATGCTACCTCTGCTGCTCAAGCAGCGGCTGAGTTTGCAGAACATGCAAGCCTAGCTGCCAGAGTTATTGTAGAACTTTCAAGGCAATATTGTGTTGATGATGGTGGTTCATGCCACTTAGGTTTCAAGGAAGAAAGGTTGGAACATGGGCAATCATTTCCTGGAGATGGTAATTTTTCTGTTGGCAAGCAGAATTGGAACATGAAATTTAAGGATGCTACCTTTGCTGCACAAGCAGCGGCTGAGTTTGTAGAACATGCAAGCCTAGATGCCAGAGCTGTTGTAGAACTTTTAAGGAAATATTGTGTTGATGATGGTGGTTCATGCCACTTAGGTTTCAAGGAAGAAGGGTTGGAACATAGGCAATCATTTCTTGGAGATGGCAATTTTTCTGTTGACAGGTAGAATTGGAACATGAAATTAAAAGATGCTACCTCTGCTGCTCAAGCAGCGGTTGAGTTTGCAGAACATGCAGGCCTTGCTACCAGAGCTGTTTTAGATCTTTCAAGGCAATATTGTGTTGATGATGGTGGTTCATGCCACTTAGGTTTCAAAGATAAAAGGTTGGAACATGGGCAATCATTTCCTAGAGGTGGTAATGGTAATTTTTCTATTTGCAGCAGAATTAGAACATGAAATTTAAGGATGCAACCTCTGTTGCTCAAGCAGCTGCTGAGTTTGCAGAGCATGCAAGCCTAGCTGCCAGAGCTGTTGTAGAACTTTCAAGGCAATATTTTGTTGATGATGGTGGTTCATGCCACTTAGGTTTCAAGGATTAAAGGCTGGAACATGGGCAATCAGTTCCTGGAGATGGTAATGGTAATTTTTCTGTTGGTAGGCATAATTGGAACATGAAATTTAAGGATGCTACCTCTGCTGCTCAAGCAGCGACTGACTTTGCAGAGCATGCAAGCCTAGGTGCCAGTGCTGTTGTAGAACTTTCAAGGCAATATTGTGTTGATGATGGTGGATGAAAGGTTGGAACATGGGCAATAATTTCCTGGAGATGGTAATGGTAATTTTTCTTTTGGCAAGTAGAATTGGAACATAAAATTTAAGGATGCTACCTCTGTTGCTCAGGCAGCGGCTGAGTTTGCAGAATATGCAAGCCTAGCTGCCAGAGTTATTGTAGAACTTTCAAGGCAATATTATGTTGATGATGGTGGTTCATGCCACTTAGGTTTCAAGGAAGAAAGGTTGGAACATGGGCAATCATTTCCTGGAGAAGGTAATTTTTCTGTTGGCAAGCAGAATTGGAACATGAAATTTAGGGATGCTACCTCTGCTGCTCAAGCAGCGGCTGAGTTTGTAGAACATGCAAGCCTGGATGCCAGAGCTGTTGTAGAACTTTTAAGGAAATATTGTGTTGATGATGGTGGTTCATGCCACTTAGGTTTCAAGGAAGAAAGGTTGGAACATAGGCAATCATTTCTTGGAGATGGTAATTACTCTGTTGGCCGGTAGAATTGGAACATGGAATTTAAAGATGCTACCTCTGCTGCTCAAGCAGCGGCTGAGTATGCAGAACATGCAGGCCTAGCTGCCAGAGCTATTTTAGAACTTTCAAGGCAATATTGTGTTGATGATGGTGGTTCATGCCACTTAGGTTTCAAGGATGAAAGGTTGGAACATGGGCAATCATTTCCTGGAGATGGTAATGGTAATTTTTCTGTTGGCAAGTAGAATTGGAACATGAAATTTAAGGATGCTACCTCTGCTGCTCAAGCAGCGGCTGAGTTTGTAGAACATGCAAGCCTAGCTGCCAGAGTTATTGTAGAACTTTCAAGGCAATATTGTGTTGATGATGGTGGTTCATGCCACTTAGGTTTCAAGGAAGAAAGGTTGGAACATGGGCAATCATTTCCTAGAGATGGTAATTTTTCTGTTGGCAAGCAGAATTGGAACATGAAATTTAAGGATGCTACCTTTGCTGCACAAGCAGCGGCTGAGTTTGTAGAACATGCAAGCCTAGATGCCAGAGCTGTTGTAGAACTTTTAAGGAAATATTGTGTTGATGATGGTGGTTCATGCCACTTAGGTTTCAAGGAAGAAGGGTTGGAACATAGGCAATCATTTCTTGGAGATGGCAATTTTTCTGTTGGCAGGTAGAATTGGAACATGAAATTAAAAGATGCTACCTCTGCTGCTCAAGCAGCGGTTGAGTTTGCAGAACATGCAGGCCTTGCTACCAGAGCTGTTTTAGATCTTTCAAGGCAATATTGTGTTGATGATGGTGGTTCATGCCACTTAGGTTTCAAAGATAAAAGGTTGGAACATGGGCAATCATTTCCTAGAGGTGGTAATGGTAATTTTTCTATTTGCAGGCAGAATTAGAACATGAAATTTAAGGATGCAACCTCTGTTGCTCAAGCAGCTGCTGAGTTTGCAGAGCATGCAAGCCTAGCTGCCAGAGCTGTTGTAGAACTTTCAAGGCAATATTTTGTTGATGATGGTGGTTCATGCCACTTAGGTTTCAAGGATTAAAGGCTGGAACATGGGCAATCAGTTCCTGGAGATGGTAATGGTAATTTTTCTGTTGGTAGGCATAATTGGAACATGAAATTTAAGGATGCTACCTCTGCTGCTCAAGCAGCGACTGACTTTGCAGAGCATGCAAGCCTAGGTGCCAGTGCTGTTGTAGAACTTTCAAGGCAATATTGTGTTGATGATGGTGGATGAAAGGTTGGAACATGGGCAATCATTTCCTGGAGATGGTAATGGTAATTTTTCTTTTGGCAAGTAGAATTGGAACATAAAATTTAAGGATGCTACCTCTGTTGCTCAGGCAGCGGCTGAGTTTGCAGAATATGCAAGCCTAGCTGCCAGAGTTATTGTAGAACTTTCAAGGCAATATTATGTTGATGATGGTGGTTCATGCCACTTAGGTTTCAAGGAAGAAAGGTTGGAACATGGGCAATCATTTCCTGGAGATGGTAATTTTTCTGTTGGCAAGCAGAAATGGAACATGAAATTTAAGGATGCTACCTCTGCTGCTCAAGCAGCGGCTGAGTTTGTAGAACATGCAAGCCTGGATGCCAGAGCTGTTGTAGAACTTTTAAGGAAATATTGTGTTGATGATGGTGGTTCATGCCACTTAGGTTTCAAGGAAGAAAGGTTGGAACATAGGCAATAATTTCTTGGAGATGGTAATTTTTCTGTTGGCAGGTAGAATTGGAACATGAAATTAAAAGATGCTACCTCTGCTGCTCAAGCAGCGGCTGAGTTTGCAGAACATGCAGGCCTAGCTACCAGAGCTGTTTTAGAATTTTCAAGGCAATATTGTGTTGATGATGGTGGTTCGTGCCACTTAGGTTTCAAGGATGAAAGGTTGGAACATGGGCAATCATTTCCTGGAGATGGTAATTTTTCTATTGGCAAGCAGAATTGGAACATGAAATTTAAGGATGCTACCTCTGCTGCTCAAGCAGCGGCTGAGTTTGCAGAACATGCAAGCCTAGATGCCACAGCTGTTGTAGAACTTTTAAGGAAATATTGTGTTGATGATGGTGGTTCATGCCACTTAGGTTTCAAAGAAGAAGGGTTGGAACATAGGCAATCATTTCTTGGAGATGGTAATTTTTCTGTTGGCAGGTAGAATTGGAACATGAAATTAAAAGATGCTACCTCTGCTGCTCAAGCAGCGGTTGACTTTGCAGAACATGCATGCCTAGCTACCAGTGTTGTTGTAGAACTTTCAAGGCAATATTGTGTTGATGATGGTGGTTCATGCCACTTAGGTTTTAAGGATGAAAGGTTGGAACC
This sequence comes from Nicotiana tomentosiformis, assembly GCF_000390325.3. Classification (NCBI taxonomy): domain Eukaryota; kingdom Viridiplantae; phylum Streptophyta; class Magnoliopsida; order Solanales; family Solanaceae; genus Nicotiana; species Nicotiana tomentosiformis. The sequence continues at coordinate 626,691 of NW_027174573.1, forward strand.
TCGGCAATCATTTCCTGGAGATGCTAATGGTAATTTTTCTGTTGGCAGGCAGAATTGGAACATGAAATTTAAGAATGCTACCTCTGCTGCTCAAGCAACGGCTGAGTTTGCAGAACATGCAGGCCTAGCTACCAGAGCTGTTTTAGAACTTTCAAGGCAATATTGTGTTGATGATGGTGGTTCATGCCACTTAGGTTTCTAGCATGAAAGGTTGGAACATGGGCAATTATTTCCTGGAGATGGTAATTTTTCTACTGGTAAGCAGAATTGGAACATGAAATTTAAGGATGCTACCTCTGCTGCTCAAGCAGCGGCTGAGTTTGCAGAACATGCAAGCCTAGATGCCAGAGCTGTTGTAGAACTATCAAGGAAATATTGTGTTGATGAAGGTGGTTCATGCCACTTAGGATTCAAGGATGAAAGGTTGGAATATAGGCAATCATTTCTTGGAGATGGTAATTTTTCTGTTGGCAGGTAGAATTGGAACATGAAATTAAAAGATGCTACCTCTGCTGCTCAAGCAGCGGTTGACTTTGCAGAACATGCAGGCCTAGCTACCAGTGTTGTTGTAGAACTTTCAAGGCAATATTGTGTTGATGATGGTGGTTCATGCCACTTAGGTTTTAAGGATGAAAGGTTGGAACCTCGGCAATCATTTCCTGGAGATGCTAATGCTAATTTTTCTGTTGGCAGGCAGAATTGGAACATGAAATTTAAGAATGCTACCTCTGCTGCTCAAGCAGCGGCTGAGTTTGCAGAACATGCAGGCCTAGCTACCAGAGCTGTTTTAGAACTTTCAAGGCAATATTGTGTTGATGATGGTGGTTCATGCCACTTAGGTTTCTAGCATGAAAGGTTGGAACATGGGCAATCATTTCCTGGAGATGGTAATTTTTCTACTGGTAAGCAGAATTGGAACATGAAATTTAAGGATGCTACCTCTGCTGCTCAAGCAGCGGCTGAGTTTGCAGAACATGCAAGCCTAGATGCCAGAGCTGTTGTAGAACTATTAAGAAAATATTGTGTTGATGATGGTGGTTCATGCCACTTAGGATTCAAGGATGAAAGGTTGGAATATAGGCAATCATTTCTTGGAGATGGTAATTTTTCTGTTGGCCGGTAGAATTGGAACATGAAATTTAAAGATGCTACCTCTGCTGCTCAAGCAGCGGCTGAGTTTGCAGAACACGCAGGCCTAGCTGCCAGAGCAGTTTTAGAACATTCAAGGCAATATTGTGTTGATGATGGTGGTTCATGCCACTTAGGTTTCAAGGATGAAAGGTTGGAACATGGGCAATCATTTCCTGGAGATGGTAATGGTAATTTTTCTGTTGGCAAGTAGAATTAGAACAAAAAATTTAAGGATGCTGCCTCTGCTGCTCAAGCAGCGGCTGAGTTTGTAGAACATGTAAGCCTAGCTGCCAGAGTTATTGTAGAACTTTCAAGGCAATATTGTGTTGATGATGGTGGTTCATGCCACTTAGGTTTCAAGGAAGAAAGGTTGGAACATGGGCAATCATTTCCTAGAGGTGGTAATGGTAATTTTTCTATTTGCAGGCAGAATTGGAACATGAAATTTAAGGATGCAAACTCTGCTGCTCAAGCAGCGGCTGAGTTTGCAGAGCATGCAAGCCTAGCTGCCAGAGCTGTTGTAGAACTTTCAAGGCAATATTTTGTTAATGATGGTGGTTCATGCCACTTAGGTTTCAAGGATTAAAGGCTGGAACATGGGCAATCATTTCCTGGAGATGGTAATGGTAATTTTTCTGTTGGCAGGCACAATTGGAACATGAAATTTAAGGATGCTACCTCTGCTGCTCAAGCAGCGGCTGACTTTGCAGAGCATGCAAGCCTAGGTGCCAGTGCTGTTGTAGAACTTTCAAGGCAATATTGTGTTGATGATGGTGGTTCATGCCACTTAGGTTTCAAGGATGAAAGGTTGGAACCTCGGTAATCATTTCCTGGAGATGCTAATGCTAATTTTTCTGTTGGCAAGCAGAATTGGAACATGAAATTTAAGAATGCTACCTCTACTGCTCAAGCAGCGGCTGAGTTTGCAGAACATGCAAGCCTAGCTGCCAGAGCTATTGTAGAACTTTGTGTTGATGATGGTGGTTCATGCCACTTAGGTTTCAAGGATGAAAGGTTGGAACATGGGCAATCATTTCCTGGAGATGGTAATTTTTCTGTTAGCAAGGAGAATTGGAACATGAAATTTAAGGATGCTACCTCTGCTGCTCAAGCAGCGGCTGAGTTTGCATAACATGCAGGCCTAGCTACCAGAGCTATTTTAGAACTTTCATGGCAATATTTTGTTGATGATGGTGGTTCATGCCACTTAGGTTTCAAGGATTAAAAGCTAGAACATGGGCAATCATTTCCTGGAGATGGTAATGGTAATTTTTCTGTTGGCAGGCATAATTGGAACATGAAATTTAAGGATGCTACCTCTGCTGTTCAAGCAGCGTCTGACTTTGCAGAGCATGCAAGCCTAGGTGCCAGTGCTGTTGTAGAACTTTCAAGGCAATACTGTGTTGATGATGGTGGTTCATGCCACTTAGGTTTCAAGGATGAAAGGTTGGAACCTCGGCAATCATTTCCTGGAGATGCGAATGCTAATTTTTCTATTGGCAGGCAGAATTGGAACATGAAATTTAAGGATGCCACCTATGCTTCTCAAGCAGCGGCTGAGTTTGCAAAGCTTGCAAGCCTAGCTGCCAGAGCTGTTGTAGAACTTTCAAGGCAATATTGTGTTGATGATGGTGGTTCATGCCACTTAGGTTTCGAGGATGAAAGGCTGGAACATTGGCAATCATTTCCTGGAGACGGTAATGGTAATTTTTCTGCTGGCAGGCAGAATTGGAACATGAAATTTAAGGATGCTACCTCTACTGCTCAAGCAGCGGCTGACTTTGCAGAGCATGCAAGCCTAGGTGCCAGTGCTGTTGTAGAACTTTCAAGGCAATATTGTGTTGATAATGGTGGTTCATGCCACTTAGGTTTCAAGGATGAAAGGTTGGAACATGGGCAATCATTTCCTGGAGATGGTAATTTTTCTATTGGCAAGCAGAATTGGAACATGAAATTTAAGGATGCTACCTCTGCTGCTCAAGCAGCGGCTGAGTTTGCAGAACATGCAAGCCTAGATGCCAGAGCTGTTGTAGAACTTTTAAGGAAATATTATGTTGATGATGGTGGTTCATGCCACTTAGGTTTCAAGGAAGAAGGGTTGGAACATAGGCAATCATTTCTTGGAGATGGTAATTTTTCTGTTGGCAGGTAGAATTGGAACATGAAATTAAAAGATGCTACCTCTGCTGCTCAAGCAGCGGTTGAGTTTGCAGAACATGCAGGCCTAGCTACCAGTGCTGTTGTAGAACTTTTAAGGCAATATTGTGTTGATGATGGTGGTTCATGCCACTTAGGTTTTAAGGATGAAAGGTTGGAACCTCGGCAATCATTTCCTGGAGATGCTAATGCTAATTTTTCTGTTGGCAGGCAGAATTGGAACATGAAATTTAAGAATGCTACCTCTGCTGCTCAAGCAGCGGCTGAGTTTGCAGAACATGCAGGCCTAGCTACCAGAGCTGTTTTAGAACTTTCAAGGCAATATTGTGTTGATGATGGTGGTTCATGCCACTTAGGTTTCTAGCATGAAAGGTTGGAACATGGGCAATCATTTCCTGGAGATGGTAATTTTTCTACTAGTAAGCAGAATTGGAACATGAAATTTAAGGATGCTACCTCTGCTGCTCAAGCAGCGGCTGAGTTTGCAGAACATGCAAGCCTAGATGCCAGAGCTGTTGTAGAACTATTAAGGAAATATTGTGTTGATGATGGTGGTTCATGCCACTTAGGATTCAAGGATGAAAGGTTTGAATATAGGCAATCATTTCTTGGAGAAGGTAATTTTTCTGTTGGCAGGTAGAATTGGAACATGAAATTAAAAGATGCTACCTCTGCTGCTCAAGCAGCGGTTGACTTTGCAGAACATGCAGGCCTAGCTACCAGTGTTGTTGTAGAACTTTCAAGGCAATATTGTGTTGATAATGGTGGTTCATGCCACTTAGGTTTTAAGGATGAAAGGTTGGAACCTCGGCAATCATTTCCTGGAGATGCTAATGCTAATTTTTCTGTTGGCAGGCAGAATTGGAACATGAAATTTAAGAATGCTACCTCTGCTGCTCAAGCAGCGGCTGAGTTTGCAGAACATGCAGGCCTATCTACCAGAGCTGTTTTAGAACTTTCAAGGCAATATTGTGTTGATGATGGTGGTTCATGCCACTTAGGTTTCTAGCATGAAAGGTTGGAACATGGGCAATCATTTCCTGGAGATGGTAATTTTTCTACTGGTAAGCAGAATTGGAACATGAAATTTAAGGATGCTACCTCTGCTGCTCAAGCAGCGGCTGAGTTTGCAGAACATGCAAGCCTAGATGCCAGAGCTGTTGTAGAACTATTAAGAAAATATTGTGTTGATGATGGTGGTTCATGCCACTTAGGATTCAAGGATGAAAGGTTGGAATATAGGCAATCATTTCTTGGAGATGGTAATTTTTCTGTTGGCAGGTAGAATTGGAACATGAAATTTAAAGATGCTACCTCTGCTGCTCAAGCAGCGGCTGAGTTTGCAGAACATGCAGGCCTAGCTGCCAGAGCAGTTTTAGAACATTCAAGGCAATATTGTGTTGATGATGGTGGTTCATGCCACTTAGGTTTCAAGGATGAAAGGTTGGAACATGGGCAATCATTTCCTGGAGATGGTAATGGTAATTTTTCTGTTGGCAAGTAGAATTAGAACAAAAAATTTAAGGATGCTACCTCTGCTGCTCAAGCAGCGGCTGAGTTTGTAGAACATGTAAGCCTAGCTGCCAGAGTTATTGTAGAACTTTCAAGGCAATATTGTGTTGATGATGGTGGTTCATGCCACTTAGGTTTCAAGGAAGAAAGGTTTGAACATGGGCAATCATTTCCTAGAGGTGGTAATGGTAATTTTTCTATTTGCAGGCAGAATTGGAACATGAAATTTAAGGATGCAAACTCTGCTGCTCAAGCCGCGGCTGAGTTTGCAGAGCATGCAAGCCTAGCTGCCAGAGCTGTTGTAGAACTTTCAAGGCAATATTTTGTTAATGATGGTGGTTCATGCCACTTAGGTTTCAAGGATTAAAGGTTGGAACATGGGCAATCATTTCCTGGAGATGGTAATGGTAATTTTTCTGTTGGCAGGCACAATTGGAACATGAAATTTAAGGATGCTACCTCTGCTGCTCAAGCAGCGGCTGACTTTGCAGAGCATGCAAGCCTAGGTGCCAGTGCTGTTGTAGAACTTTCAAGGCAATATTGTGTTGATGATGGTGGTTCATGCCACTTAGGTTTCAAGGATGAAAGGTTGGAACCTCGGTAATCATTTCCTGGAGATGCTAATGCTAATTTTTCTGTTGGCAAGCAGAATTGGAACATGAAATTTAAGAATGCTACCTCTACTGCTCAAGCAGCGGCTGAGTTTGCAGAACATGCAAGCCTAGCTGCCAGAGCTATTGTAGAACTTTGTGTTGATGATGGTGGTTCATGCCACTTAGGTTTCAAGGATGAAAGGTTGGAACATGGGCAATCATTTCCTGGAGATGGTAATTTTTCTGTTGGCAAGGAGAATTGGAACATGAAATTTAAGGATGCTACCTCTGCTGCTCAAGCAGCGGCTGAGTTTGCATAACATGCAGGCCTAGCTACCAGATCTGTTTTAGAACTTTCATGGCAATATTTTGTTGATGATGGTGGTTCATGCCACTTAGGTTTCAAGGATTAAAAGCTAGAACATGGGCAATCATTTCCTGGAGATGGTAATGGTAATTTTTCTGTTGGCAGGCATAATTGGAACATGATATTTAAGGATGCTACCTCTGCTGTTCAAGCAGCGGCTGACTTTGCAGAGCATGCAAGCCTAGGTGCCAGTGCTGTTGTAGAACTTTCAAGGCAATACTGTGTTGATGATGGTGGTTCATGCCACTTAGGTTTCAAGGATGAAAGGTTGGAACCTCGGCAATCATTTCCTGGAGATGCGAATGCTAATTTTTCTATTGGCAGGCAGAATTGGAACATGAAATTTAAGGATGCCACCTCTGCTTCTCAAGCAGCGGCTGAGTTTGCAAAGCTTGCAAGCCTAGCTGCCAGAGCTGTTGTAGAACTTTCAAGGCAATATTGTGTTGATGATGGTGGTTCATGCCACTTAGGTTTCGAGGATGAAAGGCTGGAACATTGGCAATCATTTCCTGGAGACGGTAATGGTAATTTTTCTGCTGGCAGGCAGAATTGGAACATGAAATTTAAGGATGCTACCTCTACTGCTCAAGCAGCGGCTGACTTTGCAGAGCATGCAAGCCTAGGTGCCAGTGCTGTTGTAGAACTTTCAAGGCAATATTGTGTTGATAATGGTGGTTCATGCCACTTAGGTTTCAAGGATGAAAGGTTGGAACATGGGCAATCATTTCCTGGAGATGGTAATTTTTCTATTGGCAAGCAGAATTGGAACATGAAATTTAAGGATGCTACCTCTGCTGCTCAAGCAGCGGCTGAGTTTGCAGAACATGCAAGCCTAGATGCCAGAGCTGTTGTAGAACTTTTAAGGAAATATTATGTTGATGATGGTGGTTCATGCCACTTAGGTTTCAAGGAAGAAGGGTTGGAACATAGGCAATCATTTCTTGGAGATGGTAATTTTTCTGTTGGCAGGTAGAATTGGAACATGAAATTAAAAGATGCTACCTCTGCTGCTCAAGCAGCGGTTGAGTTTGCAGAACATGCAGGCCTAGCTACCAGTGCTGTTGTAGAACTTTTAAGGCAATATTGTGTTGATGATGGTGGTTCATGCCACTTAGGTTTTAAGGATGAAAGGTTGGAACCTCGGCAATAATTTCCTGGAGATGCTAATGCTAATTTTTCTGTTGGCAGGCAGAATTGGAACATGAAATTTAAGAATGCTACCTCTGCTGCTCAAGCAGCGGCTGAGTTTGCAGAACATGCAGGCCTAGCTACCAGAGCTGTTTTAGAACTTTCAAGGCAATATTGTGTTGATGATGGTGGTTCATGCCACTTAGGTTTCTAGCATGAAAGGTTGGAACATGGGCAATCATTTCCTGGAGATGGTAATTTTTCTACTAGTAAGCAGAATTGGAACATGAAATTTAAGGATGCTACCTCTGCTGCTCAAGCAGCGGCTGAGTTTGCAGAACATGCAAGCCTAGATGCCAGAGCTGTTGTAGAACTATTAAGGAAATATTGTGTTGATGATGGTGGTTCATGCCACTTAGGATTCAAGGATGAAAGGTTGGAATATAGGCAATCATTTCTTGGAGATGGTAATTTTTCTGTTGGCAGGTAGAATTGGAACATGAAATTAAAAGATGCTACCTCTGCTGCTCAAGCAGCGGTTGACTTTGCAGAACATGCAGGCCTAGCTACCAGTGTTGTTGTAGAACTTTCAAGGCAATATTGTGTTGATAATGGTGGTTCATGCCACTTAGGTTTTAAGGATGAAAGGTTGGAACCTCGGCAATCATTTCCTGGAGATGCTAATGCTAATTTTTCTATTGGCAGGCAGAATTGGAACATGAAATTTAAGAATGCTACCTCTGCTGCTCAAGCAGCGGCTGAGTTTGCAGAACATGCAGGCCTAGCTACCAGAGCTGTTTTAGAACTTTCAAGGCAATATTGTGTTGATGATGGTGGTTCATGCCACTTAGGTTTCTAGCTTGAAAGGTTGGAACATGGGCAATCATTTCCTGGAGATGGTAATTTTTCTACTGGTAAGCAAAATTGGAACATGAAATTTAAGGATGCTACCTCTGCTGCTCAAGCAGCGGCTGAGTTTGCAGAACATGCAAGCCTAGATGCCAGAGCTGTTGTAGAACTATTAAGAAAATATTGTGTTGATGATGGTGGTTCATGCCACTTAGGATTCAAGGATGAAAGGTTGGAATATAGGCAATCATTTCTTGGAGATGGTAATTTTTCTGTTGGCAGGTAGAATTGGAACATGAAATTTAAAGATGCTACCTCTGCTGCTCAAGCAGCGGCTGAGTTTGCAGAACATGCAGGCCTAGCTGCCAGAGCAGTTTTAGAACATTCAAGGCAATATTGTGTTGATGATGGTGGTTCATGCCACTTAGGTTTCAAGGATGAAAGGTTGGAACATGGGCAATCATTTCCTGGAGATGGTAATGGTAATTTTTCTGTTGGCAAGTAGAATTAGAACAAAAAATTTAAGGATGCTACCTCTGCTGCTCAAGCAGCGGCTGAGTTTGTAGAACATGTAAGCCTAGCTGCCAGAGTTATTGTAGAACTTTCAAGGCAATATTGTGTTGATGATGGTGGTTCATGCCACTTAGGTTTCAAGGAAGAAAGGTTGGAACATGGGCAATCATTTCCTAGAGGTGGTAATGGTAATTTTTCTATTTGCAGGCAGAATTGGAACATGAAATTTAAGGATGCAAACTCTGCTGCTCAAGCCGCGGCTGAGTTTGCAGAGCATGCAAGCCTAGCTGCCAGAGCTGTTGTAGAACTTTCAAGGCAATATTTTGTTAATGATGGTGGTTCATGCCACTTAGGTTTCAAGGATTAAAGGTTGGAACATGGGCAATCATTTCCTGGAGATGGTAATGGTAATTTTTCTGTTGGCAGGCACAATTGGAACATGAAATTTAAGGATGCTACCTCTGCTGCTCAAGCAGCGGCTGACTTTGCAGAGCATGCAAGCCTAGGTGCCAGTGCTGTTGTAGAACTTTCAAGGCAATATTGTGTTGATGATGGTGGTTCATGCCACTTAGGTTTCAAGGATGAAAGGTTGGAACCTCGGTAATCATTTCCTGGAGATGCTAATGCTAATTTTTCTGTTGGCAAGCAGAATTGGAACATGAAATTTAAGAATGCTACCTCTACTGCTCAAGCAGCGGCTGAGTTTGCAGAACATGCAAGCCTAGCTGCCAGAGCTATTGTAGAACTTTGTGTTGATGATGGTGGTTCATGCCACTTAGGTTTCAAGGATGAAAGGTTGGAACATGGGCAATCATTTCCTGGAGATGGTAATTTTTCTGTTGGCAAGGAGAATTGGAACATGAAATTTAAGGATGCTACCTCTGCTGCTCAAGCAGCGGCTGAGTTTGCATAACATGCAGGCCTAGCTACCAGAGCTGTTTTAGAACTTTCATGGCAATATTTTGTTGATGATGGTGGTTCATGCCACTTAGGTTTCAAGGATTAAAAGCTAGAACATGGGCAATCATTTCCTGGAGATGGTAATGGTAATTTTTCTGTTGGCAGGCATAATTGGAACATGAAATTTAAGGATGCTACCTCTGCTGTTCAAGCAGCGGCTGACTTTGCAGAGCATGCAAGCCTAGGTGCCAGTGCTGTTGTAGAACTTTCAAGGCAATACTGTGTTGATGATGGTGGTTCATGCCACTTAGGTTTCAAGGATGAAAGGTTGGAACCTCGGCAATCATTTCCTGGAGATGCGAATGCTAATTTTTCTATTGGCAGGCAGAATTGGAACATGAAATTTAAGGATGCCACCTCTGCTTCTCAAGCAGCGGCTGAGTTTGCAAAGCTTGCAAGCCTAGCTGCCAGAGCTGTTGTAGAACTTTCAAGGCAATATTGTGTTGATGATGGTGGTTCATGCCACTTAGGTTTCAAGGATGAAAGGCTGGAACATTGGCAATCATTTCCTGGAGACGGTAATGGTAATTTTTCTGCTGGCAGGCAGAATTGGAACATGAAATTTAAGGATGCTACCTCTACTGCTCAAGCAGCGGCTGACTTTGCAGAGCATGCAAGCCTAGGTGCCAGTGCTGTTGTAGAACTTTCAAGGCAATATTGTGTTGATAATGGTGGTTCATGCCACTTAGGTTTCAAGGATGAAAGGTTGGAACATGGGCAATCATTTCCTGGAGATGGTAATTTTTCTATTGGCAAGCAGAATTGGAACATGAAATTTAAGGATGCTACCTCTGCTGCTCAAGCAGCGGCTGAGTTTGCAGAACATGCAAGCCTAGATGCCAGAGCTGTTGTAGAACTTTTAAGGAAATATTATGTTGATGATGGTGGTTCATGCCACTTAGGTTTCAAGGAAGAAGGGTTGGAACATAGGCAATCATTTCTTGGAGATGGTAATTTTTCTGTTGGCAGGTAGAATTGGAACATGAAATTAAAAGATGCTACCTCTGCTGCTCAAGCAGCGGTTGAGTTTGCAGAACATGCAGGCCTAGCTACCAGTGCTGTTGTAGAACTTTTAAGGCAATATTGTGTTGATGATGGTGGTTCATGCCACTTAGGTTTTAAGGATGAAAGGTTGGAACCTCGGCAATCATTTCCTGGAGATGCTAATGCTAATTTTTCTGTTGGCAGGCAGAATTGGAACATGAAATTTAAGAATGCTACCTCTGCTGCTCAAGCAGCGGCTGAGTTTGCAGAACATGCAGGCCTAGCTACCAGAGCTGTTTTAGAACTTTCAAGGCAATATTGTGTTGATGATGGTGGTTCATGCCACTTAGGTTTCTAGCATGAAATGTTGGAACATGGGCAATCATTTCCTGGAGATGGTAATTTTTCTACTGGTAAGCAGAATTGAAACATGAAATTTAAGGATGCTACCTCTGCTGCTCAAGCAGCGGCTGAGTTTGCAGAACATGCAAGCCTAGATGCCAGAGCTGTTGTAGAACTATTAAGGAAATATTGTGTTGATGATGGTGGTTCATGCCACTTAGGTTTCAATGATGAAAGGTTGGAATATAGGCAATCATTTCTTGGAGATGGTAATTTTTCTGTTGGCAGGTAGAATTGGAACATGAAATTTAAAGATGCTACCTCTGCTGCTCAAGCAGCGGCTGAGTTTGCAGAACATGCAGGCCTAGCTACCAGAGCAGTTTTAGAACTTTCAAGGCAATATTGTGTTGATGATGGGGGTTCATGCCACTTAGGTTTCAAGGATGAAAGGTTGGAACATGGGCAATCATTTCCTGGAGATGCTGATGGTAATGTTTCTGTTGGCAGGCAGAATTGGAACATGAAATTTAAGGATGCTACCTCTGTTGCTCAAGAAGCGGCTGAGTTTGAAGAATATTCAAACCTAGCTGCCAGAGCTGTTGTAGAACTTTCAAGGCATTATTGTGTTGATGATGGTGGTTCATGCTACTTAGGTTTCAAGGATGAAAGGTTGGAACATGGGCAATCATTTCCTAGAGGTGGTAATGGTAATTTTTCTATTTGCAGGCAGAATTGGAACATGAAATTTAAGGATGCAAACTCTGCTGCTCAAGCAGCGGCTGAGTTTGCAGAGCATGCAAGCCTAGCTGCCAGAGCTGTTGTAGAACTTTCAAGGCAATATTTTGTTAATGATGGTGGTTCATGCCACTTAGGTTTCAAGGATTAAAGGCTGGAACATGGGCAATCATTTCCTGGAGATGGTAATGGTAATTTTTCTGTTGGCAGGCACAATTGGAACATGAAATTTAAGGATGCTACTTCTGCTGCTCAAGCAGCGGCTGACTTTGCAGAGCATGCAAGCCTAGGTGCCAGTGCTGTTGTAGAACTTTCAAGGCAATATTGTGTTGATGATGGTGGTTCATGCCACTTAGGTTTCAAGGATGAAAGGTTGGAACCTCGGCAATCATTTCCTGGAGATGCTAATGCTAATTTTTCTGTTGGCAAGCAGAATTGGAACATGAAATTTAAGAATGCTACCTCTACTGCTCAAGCAGCGGCTGAGTTTGCAGAACATGCAAGCCTAGCTGCCAGAGCTATTGTAGAACTTTGTGTTGATGATGGTGGTTCATGCCACTTAGGTTTCAAGGATGAAAGGTTGGAACATGGGCAATCACTTCCTGGAGATGGTAATTTTTCTGTTGGCAAGTAGAATTGGAACATGAAATTTAAGGATGCTACCTCTGCTGCTCAAGCAGCGGCTGAGTTTGCAGAACATGCAGGCCTAGCTACCAGAGCTGTTTTAGAACTTTCAAGGCAATATTTTGTTGATGATGGTGGTTCATGCCACTTAGGTTTCAAGGATTAAAAGCTAGAACATGGGCAATCATTTCCTGGAGATGGTAATGGTAATTTTTCTGTTGGCAGGCATAATTGGAACATGAAATTTAAGGATGCTACCTCTGCTGTTCAAGCAGCGGCTTACTTTGCAGAGCATGCAAGCCTGGGTGCCAGTGCTGTTGTAGAACTTTCAAGGCAATACTGTGTTGATGATGGTGGTTCATGCCACTTAGGTTTCAAGGATGAAAGGTTGGAACCTCGGCAATCATTTCCTGGAGATGCGAATGCTAATTTTTCTATTGGCAGGCAGAATTGGAACATGAAATTTAAGGATGCCACCTCTGCTTCTCAAGCAGCGGCTGAGTTTGCAAAGCTTGCAAGCCTAGCTGCCAGAGCTGTTGTAGAACTTTCAAGGCAATATTGTGTTGATGATGGTGGTTCATGCCACTTAGGTTTCAAGGATGAAAGACTGGAACATGGGCAATCATTTCCTGGAGACGGTAATGGTAATTTTTCTGTTGGCAGGCAGAATTGGAATATGAAATTTAAGGATGCTACCTCTGCTGCTCAAGCAGCGGCTGACTTTGCAGAGCATGCAAGCCTAGGTGTCAGTGCTGTTGTAGAACTTTCAAGGCAATATTGTGTTGATAATGGTGGTTCATGCCACTTAGGTTTCAAGGATGAAAGGTTGGAACATGGGCAATTATTTCCTAGAAGTGGTAATGGTAAGTTTTCTATTTGCAGGCAGAATTGGAACATGAAATTTAAAGATGCAACCTCTGCTGCTCAAGCAGCGGCTGAGTTTGCAGAACATGCAAGCCTAGCTGCCAGAGCTGTTGTAGAACTTTCAAGGCAATATTTTGTTGATGATGATGGTTCATGCCACTTAGGTTTCAAGGATTAAAAGCTGGAACATGGGCAATCATTTCCTGGAGATGGTAATGGTAATTTTTCTGTTGGCAGCCATAATTGAAACATGAAATTTAAGGATGCTACCTCTGCTGCTCAAGCAGCGGCTGAGTTTGCAGAGCATGCAAGCCTAGGTGCCAGTTCTATTGTAGAACTTTCAAGGCAATACTGTGTTGATGATGGTGGTTCATGCCACTTAGGTTTCAAGGATGAAAGGTTGGAACCTCGGCAATCATTTCCTGGAGATGCTAATGCTAATTTTTCTATTGGCAGGCAGAATTGGAACATGAAATTTAAGGATGCCACCTCTGCTGCTCAAGCAGCGGCTGAGTTTGCAAAGCATGCAAGCCTAGCTGCCAGAGCTGTTGTAGAACTTTCAAGGCAATATTGTGTTGATGATGGTGGTTCATGCCACTTAGGTTTCAAGGATGAAAGGCTGGAACATGGGCAATCATTTCCTGGAGACGGTAATGGTAATTTTTCTGTTGGCAGGCAGAATTGGAACATGAAATTTAAGGATGCTACCTCTGCTGCTCAAGCAGCGATTGAGTTTGCAGAACATGCAAGCCTAGCTGCCAAAGCTGTTCTAGAACTTTCAAGGCAATATTGTGTTGATGATGGTGGTTCATGCCACTTAGGTTTCACGGATGAAAAGATGGAACATGGGCAATCATTTCCTGGAGATGGTAATGGTAATTTTTCTGTTGGCAGGCAGAATAGGAACATGAAATTTAAGGATACTACCTCTGCTGCTCAAGCAGCGGTTAAGTTTGCAGAACATGCAAGCCTAGCTGCCATAGCTGTTGTAGAACTTTCAAGGCAATATTGTGTTGATGATGGAGGTTCATGCCACTTAGATTTCAAGGATGAAAGGTTGGAACATGGGCAATCATTTCCTGAAGATGGTAATGGTAAATTTTTTATTGGCCGGCAGAATTGGAACATGAAATTTGAGGATGCTACCTCTGCTGCTCAAGCAGCGGATGAGTTTGCAGAACATGCAAGCCTAGCTGCTAGAGCTGTTCTAGAACTTCAAGGCAATATTGTGTTGATGATGGTGGTTCATGCCACTTAGGTTTCAAGGATGAAAGGCTGGAACATGGGCAATCATTTCCTGGAGATGGTAATGGTAATTTTTCTGTTGGCAGGCAGAATAGGAACATGAAATTTAAGGATGCTACCTCTGCTGGTCAAGCAGCGGCTGAGTTTGCAGAACCTGCAAGCCTAGCTGCCAGAGCTGTTGTAGAACTTTCAAGGCAATATTTTGTTGATGATGGTGGTTCATGCCACTTAGGTTTCAAGGATTAAAAGCTGGAACATGGGCAATCATTTCCTGGAGATGGTAATGGTAATTTTTCTGTTGGCAGGCATAATTGAAACATGAAATTTAAGGATGCTACCTCTGCTGCTCAAGCAGCGGCTGAGTTTGCAGAGCATGCAAGCCTAGGTTCCAGTTCTGTTGTAGAACTTTCAAGGCAATACTGTGTTGATGATGGTGGTTCATGCCACTTAGGTTTCAAGGATGAAAGGTTGGAACCTCGGCAATCATTTCCTGGAGATGCTAATGCTAATTTTTCTATTGGCAGGCAGAATTGGAACATGAAATTTAAGGATGCCACCTCTGCTGCTCAAGCAGCGGCTGAGTTTGCAAAGCATGCAAGCCTAGCTGCCAGAGCTGTTGTGGAACTTTCAAGGCAATATTGTGTTGATGATTGTGGTTCATGCCACTTAGGTTTCAAGGATGAAATGCTGGAACATGGGCAATCATTTCTTGGAGACGGTAATTTTAATTTTTCTGTTGGCAGGCAGAATTGGAACATGAAATTTAAGGATGCTACCTCTGCTGCTCAAGCAGCGGCTGAGTTTGAAGAACATGCAGGCCTAGCTGCCAGAGCTGTTTTAGAACTTTCAAGGCAATATTGTGTTGATGATGGTGGTTCATGCCACTTAGGTTTCAAGGATGAAAGGTTGGAACTTGGGCAATCATTTCATGGAAATGGTGATGGTAATGTTTCTGTTGGCAAGAAGAATTGGAACATGAAATTTAAGGATGATACCTTTGCTGCTCAAGCAGCGGCTGAGTTTACAGAACATGCAAACCTAGCTGCCAGAGCTGTTGTAGTACTTTGAAGGCAATATTGTGTTGATAATGGTGGTTCATGCCACTTAGGTTTCAAGGATGAAAGGTTGGAACATGGGCAATCATTTCCCAGAGATGGTAATTTTTCTGTAGGCAAGCAGAATTGGAACATGAAATTTAAGGATACTACCTCTGCTGCGCAAGCAGCGGCTGAGTTTGCAGAACATGCAAGCCTAGATGCCAGAGCTGTTGTAGAACTTTTAAGGAAATATTGTGTTGATGATGGTGGTTCATGCCACTTAGGTTTCAAGGAAGAAGGGTTGGAACATGGGCAATTATTTCCTGGAGATGGTAATGGTAATATTTTGGTTGGCAGGCAGAATTGGAACATGAAATTTAAGTATGCTACCTCTGCTGCTCAAGAAGTGGCTGAGTTTGTAGAACATTTAAGCCTAGCTGCCAGAGCTATTGAAGAAATTTCAAGGCAATATTGTGTTGATGATGGTGGTTCATGCCACTTAGGTTTCAAGGATAAAAGGTTGGAACATGGGCAATCATTTCCTAGAGATGGTAATGGTAATTTTTCTGTTGGCAGGAGAATTGGAAAATGAAATTTAAGGATGCTACCTCTGCTGCTCAAGCAGCGGCTGAGTTTGCAGAACATGCAGGCCTAGCTACCAGTGTTGTTGTAGAACTTTCAAGGCAATATTGTGTTGATGATGGTGGTTCATGCCACTTAGATTTCAAGGATGAAAGGTTGGAACTTGGGAAATCACTTCCTAGAGATGGTAAAGGTAATTTTTCTATTTGCAGGCAGAATTGGGACATGAAATTTAAGGATGCAACCTCTGCTGCTCAAGCAGCGGCTGAGTTTGCAGAGCATGCAAGCCTAGGTGCCAGTGCTGTTGTAGAACTTTCAAGGCAATATTGTGTTGATGATGGTGGATCATGCCAATTAGGTTTCAAAGATGAAAGGTTGGAACGTGGGCATTCATTTCCTGGAGATGGTAATGGTAATTTTTCTGTTGGCAGGTAGAATTGGAACATGAAAATTAAGGATGATACCTTTGCTGCTCAAGTAGCGGTTGAGTTTGCAGAACATGCAAGCCTAGCTGCCAGAGTTGTTGTAGAACTTACAAGGCAAAATTGTGTTGATGATGGTGGATCATGCCACTTAGGTTTCAAGGATGAAAGGTTGGAACATGGGCAATCATTTCCTGGAGATGGTAATGGTAATTGTTCTGTCGGCTGGTAGAATTGGAACATGAAATTTAAGGATGCTACCTCTGCTGCTCAAGCAGCGATTGAGTTTGTAGAACATGCAAACCTAGCTGCCAGAGCTGTTGTAGAACTTTCAAGGCAATATTGTGTTGATGATGGTGGTTCATGCCACTTAGGTTTCAAGGATGAAAGGTTGGAACTTGGGCAATCATTTCATGGAGATGGTGATGGTAATATTTTTGTTGGCAAGAATTATTGGAACATGAAATTTAAGGATGATACCTCTGCTGCTCAAGCAGCGGCTGAGTTTACAGAACATGCAAACCTAGCTGCCAGAGCTGTTGTAGAACTTTCAAGGCAATATTAGGTCTATGATGGTGGTTCATGCCACTTAGGTTTCAAGGATGAAAGGTTGGAACATGGGCAATCATTTCCTGGAGATTGTAATGGTAATATTTCGGTTGGCAGGCAGAATTGGAACATGAAATTTAAGTATGCTACCTCTGCTGCTCAGGCAGTGGCTGAGTTTGCAGAACATTCAAACCTAGCTGCCAGAGCTGTTGTAGAACTTTCAAGGCAATATTGTGTTGATGATGGTGGTTCATGCCACTTAGGTTTCAAGGATGAAAGGTTGGAACATGGGCAATCATTTCCTAGAGATGGTAATGGTAATTTTTCTATTTGGAGGCAGAATTGGAACATGAAATTTAAGGATACTATCTCTGCTGCTCAAGCAGCGGCTGAGTTTGGAGAACATGCAAGCCTAGCTGCCAGAGCTATTGGAGAACTTTCAAGGTAATATTGTGTTGATGATGGTGGTTCATGCCACTTAGGATTCAAGGAAGAAAGGTTGGAACATGGGCAATCATTTCCTTGAGATGTTAATGGTAATTTTTCTGTTGGCAGGCAGAATTGGAATATGAAATTTAAGCATGCTACCTCTACTGCTCAAGCAGCGGCTGAGTTTGCAGAACATGTAAACCTAGCTGCCAGAGTTGTTGCAGAACTTTCAAGGCAATATTGTGTTGATGATGGTGGTTCATGCCATTTAGGTTTCAAGGATGAAAGGTTGCAACATGGGCAATCATTTCCTGGAGATGGTAATGGTAATATTTCCGTTGGCACGCAGAATTGGAACATGAAATTTAAGGATGCTACCTTTGTTGCCCAAGCAACGGCTGAGTTTGCAAAGCATGCAAGCCTAGCTACCAGTGTTGTTGTAGAACTTTCAAGGCAATATTGTGTTGATGATGGTGGTTCATGCCACTTAGATTTCAAGGATGAAAGGTTGGAACTTGGGAAATCACTTCCTAGAGATGGTAAAGGTAATTTTTCTATTTGCAGGCAGAATTGGGACATGAAATTTAAGGATGCAACCTCTGCTGCTCAAGCAGCGGCTGAGTTTGCAGAGCATGCAAGCCTAGGTGCCAGTGCTGTTGTAGAACTTTCAAGGCAATATTGTGTTGATGATGGTGGATCATGCCAATTAGGTTTCAAAGATGAAAGGTTGGAACGTGGGCATTCATTTCCTGGAGATGGTAATGGTAATTTTTCTGTTGGCAGGTAGAATTGGAACATGAAAATTAAGGATGATACCTTTGCTGCTCAAGTAGCGGTTGAGTTTGCAGAACATGCAAGCCTAGCTGCCAGAGTTGTTGTAGAACTTACAAGGCAAAATTGTGTTGATGATGGTGGATCATGCCACTTAGGTTTCAAGGATGAAAGGTTGGAACATGGGCAATCATTTCCTGGAGATGGTAATGGTAATTGTTCTGTCGGCTGGTAGAATTGGAACATGAAATTTAAGGATGCTACCTCTGCTGCTCAAGCAGCGATTGAGTTTGCAGAACATGCAAACCTAGCTGCCAGAGCTGTTGTAGAACTTTCAAGGCAATATTGTGTTGATGATGGTGGTTCATGCCACTTAGGTTTCAAGGATGAAAGGTTGGAACTTGGGCAATCATTTCATGGAGATGGTGATGGTAATATTTTTGTTGGCAAGAATTATTGGAACATGAAATTTAAGGATGATACCTCTGCTGCTCAAGCAGCGGCTGAGTTTACAGAACATGCAAACCTAGCTGCCAGAGCTGTTGTAGAACTTTCAAGGCAATATTAGGTCTATGATGGTGGTTCATGCCACTTAGGTTTCAAGGATGAAAGGTTGGAACATGGGCAATCATTTCCTGGAGATGGTAATGGTAATATTTCGGTTGGCAGGCAGAATTGGAACATGAAATTTAAGTATGCTACCTCTGCTGCTCAGGCAGTGGCTGAGTTTGCAGAACATTCAAACCTAGCTGCCAGAGCTGTTGTAGAACTTTCAAGGCAATATTGTGTTGATGATGGTGGTTCATGCCACTTAGGTTTCAAGGATGAAAGGTTGGAACATGGGCAATCATTTCCTAGAGATGGTAATGGTAATTTTTCTATTTGGAGGCAGAATTGGAACATGAAATTTAAGGATACTATCTCTGCTGCTCAAGCAGCGGCTGAGTTTGGAGAACATGCAAGCCTAGCTGCCAGAGCTATTGGAGAACTTTCAAGGTAATATTGTGTTGATGATGGTGGTTCATGCCACTTAGGATTCAAGGAAGAAAGGTTGGAACATGGGCAATCATTTCCTTGAGATGTTAATGGTAATTTTTCTGTTGGCAGGCAGAATTGGAATATGAAATTTAAGCATGCTACCTCTACTGCTCAAGCAGCGGCTGAGTTTGCAGAACATGTAAACCTAGCTGCCAGAGTTGTTGCAGAACTTTCAAGGCAATATTGTGTTGATGATGGTGGTTCATGCCATTTAGGTTTCAAGGATGAAAGGTTGCAACATGGGCAATCATTTCCTGGAGATGGTAATGGTAATATTTCCGTTGGCACGCAGAATTGGAACATGAAATTTAAGGATGCTACCTTTGTTGCCCAAGCAACGGCTGAGTTTGCAAAGCATGCAAGCCTAGCTGCTAGAGCTGTTATAGAACTTTCAAGGCAATATTGTGTTGATTATGGTGGTTCATGCCACTTATGTTTCAAGGATGAAAGGTTGGAACTTGGGCAATCATTTCATGGAGAAGGTGATGGTAATGTTTCTGTTGGCAAGAATTATTGGAACATGAAATTTAAGGATGATACCTCTGCTGCTCAAGCAGCGGTTGAGTTTACAGAACATGCAAACCTAGCTGCCAGAGCTTTTGTAGAACTTTCAAGGCAATATTGTGTATATGATGGTGGTTCATGCCACTTAGGTTTCAAGGATGAAAGGTTGAAACATGGGCAATCATTTCCTGGAGATGGTAATGGTAATATTTCGGTTGGCAGGCAGAATTGGAACATGAAATTTAAGTATGCTACCTCTGCTGCTCAGGCAGTGGCTGAGTTTGCAGAACATTCAAACCTAGCTGCCAGAGCTGTTGTAGAACTTTCAAGGCAATATTGTGTTGATGATGGTGGTTCATGCCACTTAGGTTTCAAGGATGAAAGGTTGGAACATGGGCAATCATTTCCTAGAGATGGTAATGGTAATTTTTCTATTTGGAGGCAGAATTGGAACATGAAATTTAAGGATGCAACCTATGCTGCTCAAGCAGCGGCTGAGTTTGCAGAGCATGCAAGCCTAGGTGCTAGTGCTGTTGTAGAACTTTCAAGGAAATATTGTGTTGATGATGGTGGTTCATGCCACTTAGGTTTCAAGGATGAAAGGTTGGAACCTCGGCAATCATTTCCTGGAGATGCTAATGCTAATTATTCTGCTGGCAGGCAGAATTGGAACATGAAATTTAAGCATGCTACCTCTACTGCTCAAGCAGCGGCTGAGTTTGCAGAACATGCAAACCTAGCTGCCAGAGTTGTTGTAGAACTTTCAAGGCAATATTGTGTTGATGATGGTGGTTCATGCCACTTAGGTTTCAAGGATGAAAGGTTGAAACATGGGCAATCATTTCCTGGAGATGGTAATGGTAATATTTCGGTTGGCAGGCAGAATTGGAACATGAAATTTAAGTATGCTACCTCTGCTGCTCAGGCAGTGGCTGAGTTTGCAGAACATTCAAACCTAGCTGCCAGAGCTGTTGTAGAACTTTCAAGGCAATATTGTGTTGATGATGGTGGTTCATGCCACTTAGGTTTCAAGGATGAAAGGTTGGAACATGGGCAATCATTTCCTAGAGATGGTAATGGTAATTTTTCTATTTGGAGGCAGAATTGGAACATGAAATTTAAGGATGCAACCTCTGCTGCTCAAGCAGCGGCTGAGTTTGCAGAGCATGCAAGCCTAGGTGCTAGTGCTGTTGTAGAACTTTCAAGGCAATATTGTGTTGATGATGGTGGTTCATGCCACTTAGGTTTCAAGGATGAAAGGTTGGAACCTCGGCAATCATTTCCTGGAGATGCTAATGCTAATTATTCTGTTGGCAGGCAGAATTGGAACATGAAATTTAAGCATGCTACCTCTACTGCTCAAGCAGCGGCTGAGTTTGCAGAACATGCAAACCTAGCTGCCAGAGTTGTTGCAGAACTTTCAAGGCAATATTGTGTTGATGATGGTGGTTCATGCCACTTAGGTTTCAAGGATGAAAGGTTGCAACATGGGCAATCATTTCCTGGAGATGGTAATGGTAATATTTCGGTTGGCACGCAGAATTGGAACATTAAATTTAAGGATGCTACCTTTGTTGCCCAAGCAACGGCTGAGTTTGCAAAGCATGCAAGCCTAGCTGCTAGAGCTGTTGTAGAACTTTCAATGCAATATTGTGTTGATGATGGTGGTTCATGCCACTTAGGTTTCAAGGATGAAAGGTTGGAACATGGGCAATCATTTCCTAGAGATGGTAATGGTAATTTTTCTATTTGGAGGCAGAATTGGAACATGAAATTTAAGGATGCAACCTCTGCTGCTCAAGCAGCGGCTGAGTTTGCAGAGCATGCAAGCCTAGGTGCTAGTGCTGTTGTAGAACTTTCAAGGAAATATTGTGTTGATGATGGTGGTTCATGCCACTTAGGTTTCAAGGATGAAAGGTTGGAACCTCGGCAATCATTTCCTGGAGATGCTAATGCTAATTATTCTGTTGGCAGGCAGAATTGGAACATGAAATTTAAGCATGCTACCTCTACTGCTCAAGCAGCGGCTGAGTTTGCAGAACATGCAAACCTAGCTGCCAGAGTTGTTGTAGAACTTTCAAGGCAATATTGTGTTGATGATGGTGGTTCATGCCACTTAGGTTTCAAGGATGAAAGGTTGAAACATGGGCAATCATTTCCTGGAGATGGTAATGGTAATATTTCGGTTGGCAGGCAGAATTGGAACATGAAATTTAAGTATGCTACCTCTGCTGCTCAGGCAGTGGCTGAGTTTGCAGAACATTCAAACCTAGCTGCCAGAGCTGTTGTAGAACTTTCAAGGCAATATTGTGTTGATGATGGTGGTTCATGCCACTTAGGTTTCAAGGATGAAAGGTTGGAACATGGGCAATCATTTCCTAGAGATGGTAATGGTAATTTTTCTATTTGGAGGCAGAATTGGAACATGAAATTTAAGGATGCAACCTCTGCTGCTCAAGCAGCGGCTGAGTTTGCAGAGCATGCAAGCCTAGGTGCTAGTGCTGTTGTAGAACATTCAAGGCAATATTGTGTTGATGATGGTGGTTCATGCCACTTAGGTTTCAAGGATGAAAGGTTGGAACCTCGGCAATCATTTCCTGGAGATGCTAATGCTAATTATTCTATTGGCAGGCAGAATTGGAACATGAAATTTAAGCATGCTACCTCTACTGCTCAAGGAGCGGCTGAGTTTGCAGAACATGCAATCCTAGCTGCCAGAGTTGTAGCAGAACTTTCAAGGCAATATTGTGTTGATGATGGTGGTTCATGCCACTTAGGTTTAAAGGATGAAAAGTTGGAACATGGACAATCATTTCCTAGAGATGGTAAGGGTAATTTTTTTGTTGGCAGGCAAAATTGGAACATGTAATTTAAGGATGCTACCTCTGCTGCTCAAGCAGCGGCTAAGTTTGCAGAACATGCAGGCCTAGCTGCCATAGATGTTGTAGAACTTTCAAGGCAATATTTTGTTAATGATGGTGGTTCATGCCACTTAGTTTTCTAGGATGAAAGATTGGAACATAGGCAATCATTTCCTGAAGATGGTAATGGTAAATATTCTGTTGGCCGGCAGAATTGGAACATGAAATTTAAGGATGCTACCTCTGCTGCTCAAGCAGCGGATGAGTTTGCAGAACATGCAAGCCTAGCTGCCAGAGCTGTTGTAGAACTTTAAAGGCAATATTGCATTGATGATGGTGGTTCATGCCACTTAGGTTTCAAGGATGAAAGGTTGGAACATGGACAATCATTTCCTAGAGATGGTAATAGTAATTTTTTTGTTGGCAGGCAAAATTGGAACATGTAATTTAAGGATGCTACCTCTGCTGCTCAAGCAGGGGCTAAGTTTGCAGAACATGCAGGCCTAACTGCTATAGATGTTGTAGAACTTTCAAGCCAATATTATGTTGATGATGGTGGTTCATGCCACTTAGTTTTCTAGGATGAAAGATTGGAACATAGGCAATCATTTCCTGGAGATGGTAATTTTTCTGTTGGCAGGTAGAATTGGAACATGAAATTTAAGGATGCTACCTCTGCTGCTCAAGCAGCGGCTGAGTTTGAAGAACATGCAGGCCTAGCTGCCAGAGCTGTTTTAGAACTTTCAAGGCAATATTGTGTTGATGATGGTGGTTCATGCCGCTTAGATTTCAAGGATGAAAGGTTGGAACTTAGGCAATCATTTCCTGGAGATGGTGATGGTAATGTTTCTGTTGGCAAGAAGAATTGGAACATGAAATTTAAGGATGATACCTCTGCTGCTCAAGCAGCGGCTGAGTTTACAGAACATGCAAACCTAGCTGCCAGAGCTATTGTAGAACTTTCAAGGCAATATTGTGTTGATGATGGTGGTTCATGCCACTTGGGTTTCAAGGATGAAAGGTTGGAACATGGGCAATCATTTCCTGGAGATGGTAATGGTAATATTTCGGTTGGCAGGCAGAATTGAAACATGAAATTTAAGTATGCTATCTCTGCTGCTCAAGCAGCGGCTGAGTTTGTAGAACATGCAAACCTAGCTGCCAGAGCTGTTGTAGAACTTTCAAGGCAATATTGTGTTGATGATGGTGGTTCATGCCACTTAGGTTTCAAGGATGAAAGGTTGGAACATGGGCAATCATTTCCTAGAGATGGTAATGGTAATTTTTCTATTGGCAGGCAGAATTGGAACATGAAATTTAAGGATGCTACCTTTGCTGCTCAAGCAGCAGCTGAGTTTGCAGAACATGCAAGCCTAGCTGCCAGAGATGTTGTAGAACTTTCAAGGCAATATTGTGTTGATGATGGTGGTTCATGCCACTTAGTTTTCTAGGATGAAAGATTGGAACATAGGCAATCATTTCCTGAAGATGATAATGGTAAATTTTCTGTTGGCCGGCAGAAATGGAACATGAAATTAAAATATGCTACCTCTGCTGCTCAAGCAGCGGATGAGTTTGCAGAACATGCAAGCCTAGCTGCCAGAGCTGTTGTAGAACTTTAAAGGCAATATTGCATTGATGATGGTGGTTCATGCCACTTAGGTTTCAAGGATGAAAGGTTGGAACATGGACAATCATTTCCTAGAGATGGTAATGGTAATTTTTTTGTTTGTAGGCAAAATTGGAACATGTAATTTAAGGATGCTACCTCTACTGCTCAAGCAGGGGTTAAGTTTGCAGAACATGCGTGCCTAACTGCCATAGATGTTGTAGAACTTTCAAGGCAATATTGTGTTGATGATGGTGGTTCATGCCACTTAGTTTTCTAGGATGAAAGATTGGAACATAGGCAATCATTTCCTGGAGATGGTAATTTTTCTGTTGGCAGGTAGAATTGGAACATGAAATTTAAGGATGCTACCTCTGCTGCTCAAGCAGCGGCTGAGTTTGAAGAACATGCAGGCCTAGCTGCCAGAGCTGTTTTAGAACTTTCAAGGCAATATTGTGTTGATGATGGTGGTTCATGCCGCTTAGGGTTCAAGGATGAAAGGCTGGAACATGGGCAATCATTTCCTGGAGACGGTAATGGTAATTTTTCTGTTGGCAGGCAGAATTGGAACATGAAATTTAAGGATGCTACCTCTGCTGCTCAAGCAGCGGCTGAGTTTGCAGAACATGCAAGCCTAGCTGCCAGAGCTGTTGTAGAACTTTCAAGGCAATATTGTGTTGAGGATGGTGGTTCATGCCACTTAGGTTTCAAGGATGAAAGGCTGGAACATAGGCTATCATTTCCTGAAGATGGTAATGGTAAATTTTCTGTTGGCCGGCAGAATTAGAACATGAAATTTAAGGATGCTACCTCTGCTGCTCAAGCAGCGGATGAGTTTGCAGAACATGCAAGCCTAGCTGCCAGAGCTGTTGTAGAACTTTAAAGGCAATATTGCATTGATGATGGCGGTTCATGCCACTTAGGTTTCAAGGATAAAAGGTTGGAACATGGACAATCATTTCCTAGAGTTGGTAATGGTAATTTTTTTGTTGGCAGGATAAATTGGAACATGTAATTTAAGGATGCTACCTCTGCTGCTCAAGCAGGGGCTAAGTTTGCAGAACATGCAGGCCTAACTGCCATAGATGTTGTAGAAATTTCAAGGCAATATTGTGTTGATGATGGTGGTTCATGCCACTTAGTTTTCTAGAATGAAAGATTGGAACATAGGCAATCATTTCCTGGAGATGGTAATTTTTCTGTTGGCAGGTAGAATTGGAACATGAAATTTAAGGATGCTACCTCTGCTGCTCAAGCAGCGGCTGAGTTTGAAGAACATGCAGGCCTAGCTGCCAGAGCTGTTTTAGAACTTTCAAGGCAATATTGTGTTGATGATGGTGGTTCATTGCACTTAGGTTTCAAGGATGAAAGGCTGGAACATGGGCAATCATTTCCTGGAGACGGTAATGGTAATTTTTCTGTTGGCAGGCAGAATTGGAACATGAAATTTAAGGATGCTACCTCTGCTGCTCAAGCAGCGGCTGAGTTTGCAGAACATGCAAGCCTAGCTGCCAGAGCTGTTGTAGAACTTTCAAGGCAATATTGTGTTGAGGATGGTGGTTCATGCCACTTAGGTTTCAAGGATGAAAGACTGGAACATGGGCTATCATTTCCTGGAGATGGTAATGGTTATTTTTCTGTTGGCAGGCAGAATTGGAATATGAAATTTAAAAATGCTACCTCTTCTGTTCAAGCGGCGGCTGAGTTTGCAGAGCATGCAAGCCTAGCTGGCATAGTTGTTGTAGAACTTTAAAGGCAATATTGTTTTGATGATGGTGATTCATGCCACTTAGGTTTCAAGGATGAAAGGTTGGAACATGGGCAATCATTTCCTGGAGATAGTAATGGTAAATTTTCAGTTGGCAGGCAGAATTGGAACATGAAATTTAAGGATGCTACCTCTACTGCTCAAGCATCGGCTGAGTTTGCAGCACTTATCTTGGTAGACTTGGAACATGAAATTTAAGGATGCTACCTCTACTGTCACGCCCCGAACCTAGGAGCGAGACAAGCACCCGGTGCCTCACCTAACCTGGCATACCAAATTGCGACTAAGGGACTCTGAACACATAATGTCATACTTTGGCCATGGGGCCACCTTGCAAGACAATTTGCGAAGCAAAATATAAAACTGAATGGAAACTAGCGCTAACTAAACATCAATATAAAGCTAGGCTGAAAAGGCCGTCATAGCTACTACAGCTGACAAACCACCAAATTATACATACCAGGCCTCTACTGATAGATGTACTATGATCGGAACATGGCCCCGACCTACCCATAACATATATACAGATATACATAAGATGTACCCAACACTCTAGACCTGGCAACTCCGAAAGGCGTGGAGCTTACCGATCAGGCTGAACTCGGGAAACACCTACTGAGGAGATCTACTCGTCTGTCTATCTGAACCTGCATGCATGAAATGCAGCGTCCCCGGAAAAGGGACGTCAGTACGAAATAATGTACCGAGTATGTAAGGCAATAACATAACTGAAAATTGAAACTGAACTGATAATATAATAACTGGAAGTAACTGGGAGTCAAAGATGATCTGGAGATATACTTACCTGCTGATACTGACTCAACTCCTTCAATGTAGTAAGTAAAATACTTGTACGTCCTTATAAGGCTCGGTATATATAACTGCTGTGCCATAGTAGGCTCGCTTATAGGCGCTCGGCCATACTAGGCTATGTATCTCGACCACGCTGGGCTCGCTCATAGGCGCTCGGCCACAGTAGGCTCGGTATATAACTTTCCATCTGATCAGAGGTTGCCCAATAGGGGCCTGCCCATCGATTATAGCTCGATGGTAATGAAAATACTGTAATACTGTATATATAGGCTTGTTGCTCTCTTGACTGGCAGAAGACAATACTAAATTGAATATAGAATCTCGATAAGGAATAATATTGTAACTTATGAGACTAGAATAGTGTGAATAAATTCATGAATATAAACTTCTCTTTTTGTCTCATTACTAACACATGTAGCTACGAGATCATGCCAAAATGAAGGAAGGCTTAGCCTTAACATACCTTATCACAATCTTTCCAATCACCAAGTTGAACTCACCTCTTTGCACCTTAATCTACAAGAACGATAATAATACTATCGTTAAGTTACAAAAGGTACAACTATCGCACAACGAACGACAAACTTATTTTGTATTAAAACGGGCAGCATCTCCCCTATAATCCTTACTTCCTCCAAATTCAAGATAACACCAACAATACAAGAACAGAACAATAACAACATATATACATCATTTTCCAGCCCTATATACACCATCAAATACTACAAAACAGCCCAACACACCCCAATCTCTTCGTACACAAAACGACCACCGTAGTAGTGTCAAACGACCCGAAAATGTTATGACGAACGACCAGCCAACCACCCTACATTTATATGGTGTTTATAAACCCCCTTCCTCCTCCAAAACTCCACAAAATAGTAGTAAAACACGCAGCCCAACAGCAACACAAAACAGTCCACAAAACAGTCCGCTACAAGTGAATAACTCGAACTCACGGCTTCCGATCACCGTCCCGTGAGTTCTTACAAGTATAGAACGACTTACCATGAATTTACAGAAGAAAAATTGGATGAAAGAGAGAAGTAAACTCACCTTATTTGTTGGATAACTCAGCTCTTATCTTGGTTCTTCAAACTCTAGGTTTTACCTCCAATTGGAACTTGAAAGGGAGAGAAAATCAATTAGGGTTTGTGGGAAATTTTTGGGAGGATTCTTTGCAGAGCTTATGTCTGGTTATTATGCTCTATTTTAAGTCTAATATATGAAGAAAATAGGCCCTTAAAATGCCTCTTTGGACGACCCGAAATGGCCCATTTTTGGGCTTTCATTTAAGCAAGTAGGTGACACACCTACTTGTCACCTAGCAGCTTGCGCAGTATCGCACAAATGCCCATATCTTTCTACTCCAATGTTGTATTGACAAACGGTTTAATGCGTTGGAAAATAGACTCATAGATATTTAATTTGATGGGTGGAACACCCGATAACTCTAAGTATATTGGGAGAAAATCGCAGTTACATTTGACCCAAAATTTCAGTAAAACTTATGAGTGTAACTTGTGATGACTTTCATCGACTTTTGTTCCACAACTTGCTTGACATTAAAACATAACACACGGATGTCATACGACTAATATAAATCATAACATAATCTCCTTATCATGTTAATCACCCTAGTCTCACCCCAAAGGTACATGTTATAACATTCCCAACTTGTCGACTTTCGACGAAACATTGTTTTATTTAATTGCTTTAGCTTCTGAACTGTCCAACC
The DNA here is from genome assembly GCF_000390325.3 of Nicotiana tomentosiformis. Taxonomy (NCBI): domain Eukaryota; kingdom Viridiplantae; phylum Streptophyta; class Magnoliopsida; order Solanales; family Solanaceae; genus Nicotiana; species Nicotiana tomentosiformis. The sequence goes on from NW_027174573.1 coordinate 654,816, forward strand.
CTCTTTGTACTTGTTGTTCATGATCTTCAATATTTGTAACCTCAGAGGTAACATGATTAACTTACTTTATATACTTTTAAATATTATCTCATTTTTGGTCCTACATTAGTTTGCTTACGACGCATTTTTACGTACGAAAATATAGGGTGTAACATCACTCCCCCTTGGGAACATTCGTCCTCGAATGTTTACTCTTAGAGACTTTGGAAAATTTTGCCAAAGTATCCTTCGTACACTAGGTTAAAACCAACCTGCACGTAGCCAGAAACATACTATGCATGCCACATATGGCCAATCTTTATAAATAGCAGCAATTTGCCTCACCGACCGTAAATCATAAATATTGAAAGTGAAAAATAAAAGCTTACCTGATGACCTGCTAGCCTACATAGAGCTATGTTGTAGCGTCCCATCTCGAACCATATCTTCAGTTTGAAATAGGTGGGGGTATTTAGACTTCATTTCTTCCTCCGATTCCCACGTCATCTCTTCTACATTCTTGCTCCTCCATAAAACCTTTACGGAAGCTACCTCCTTATTTCGTAGATTGCGGATTTGTCGGTCTAGGATGGCAACTGGAATTTCCTCGTATGACAAGTCCTCTATAATCTGTACATCATCCGTGGGCACCACTCGGGTAGGATCGCCAATGCACTTCCGTAGCATAGATACGTGAAAAACTGGATGGACAGACTCCAATTCTGAGGGCAACTCTAACTCATAAGCTACTTGGCCCGCTCTCCGAATAATCCTATAAGGCCCAATATACTGTGGGCTAAGCTTGCCTTTCTTGCCAAACCTCATCACGCCTTTCATATGTGATACCTTTAAGAATTCATTAATCCTGAACTCTAAGTCTCATCGCCGCACGTCAGAATATGACTTCTGACGACTCTGAGCTGTCAACAGTCGCTCCCAGATAAGCTTTACTTTCTCTATGGCCTGTTGAACCAGGTCTGGCCCATATAACCCAGATTCCCCAACATCAAACCACCCTATAGGAGATCTGCACTTACGCCCATACAAAGCCTCGTACGGAGCCATCTGAATACTGGAGTGGTAACTGTTATTATATGCAAACTCGATAAGAGGTAGATGTTCATCCCAACTTCTTTTAAAATCCAACACACATACTCGTAACATATCCTCGAGCGTCTGAATTGTGCGCTCGGCTTGTCCATCAGTCTGTGGATGAAAAGCTGTGCTGAGATTCACCTGAGTCCCTAGACCTCTCTGAAATGACCTCCAAAAATGTGCTGTAAACTGAGCCCCACGGTCAGATATAATAGAAACTGGTACTCCGTGTAGCCGCACTATCTCCTTAATATATAACTTGGCATAATCTTCTGCTGTATATGTAGATCTGACCGGTAGGAAGTGAGCTGATTTCGTGAGCCTATCGACTATCACCCATATGGAATCGAACTTACGATTAGAACGAGGTAAACCCGTGATAAAGTCCATGTTTATCGCCTCCCATTTCCATGTCGGGATCTCTATAGTCTGCATTAGCCCTCCAGGCTTCTGGTGCTCTATCTTCACTTGCTGGCAACTAGTACATTGGGCGACAAACTCAGCAATGTTCTTCTTCATATCATTCCACCAGTACACATCCTTAATGTCATGATACATCTTCGTCGACCCATGATGGATGGAATACCATGAATAATGTGCCTCTGACATAATCCTGTCTCGTAGCCCTGCTACATCTGGAACACACAAACAACCCCTATATCTGAGAACCCCATCTCCCTTTAGCTCTAACAGTGGTTTCTTCTGCTGCGGAACTCGCTCTCTCAGCTCGACCAACTCTGGGTCCTCGTACTGCCTTTCCTTGACTTCCGCTATGAGGGATGATTTTGTAGTGTTTTGGAGTACAACTCCACCATCCTCAGAATCTACTAACCGAACCCCCAATGAAGACAATTGATGAATCTCTCTAGCTAATTGTCTTTTCTCGGGATCTACATGTGCTAAGCTACCCATAGATCGACGACTTAATGCATCTGCTACAACATTAGCTTTCCCTGGATGGTAGAGAATGTTAACATCGTAATCTTTCAATAACTCAAGCCATCGCCTCTGTCGCAAATTCAACTCTTTCTGCTTGAAGATATATTGTAGGCTTTTATGATCAGTAAATACATCAACATGAACACCATATAAATAATGCCGCCATATCTTAAGTGCATGGACAACCGCAGCTAACTCGAGGTCGTGGGTCGGATAATTCCTCTCGTGCTTCCTCAACTACCTTGAAGCATACGCAATTACCTTCCCATGTTGCATCAGGACACATCCTAACCCGACACCTGATGCATCACAATACACGGCATAACCCTCTAGACCCTCTGGAAGTGTTAGAACTAGAGCTGAGGTCAACCTGTTCTTAAGCTCTTGGAAACTCCGCTCACAAGCCTCTGTCCATTGAAACTTAGTTTCTTTCTGTGTCAACTTCGTCAATGGTGCCGAAAGGGAAGAAAAACCCTCTACGAACCTCCGATAGTATCCTGCTAAGCCTAGAAAGCTACGAACCTCTGTCGGAGTGGTAGGTCTAGGCCAATATTTCACGGCCTCAATCTTCTGAGTGTCCACCTTTATCCCTTCATCTGATACAATATGCCCCAAGAATGCTACAGACTTCAACCAGAACTCACATTTAGAAAACTTAGCATACAACTTACGATCACGGAGGGTTTGGAGTACCGCTCGCAGGTGGTCCGCATGCTCATCCTCTGAACGGGAATAAACCAGAATATCATTAATAAATACTATCACGAACAGATCTAAAAATGGCCGGAATAGGCTATTCATCAAGTCCATAAATACAGCGGGTGCATTAGTCAACCCGAAGGACATGACAAGGAACTCGAAGTGGCCATATCGGGTCCTGAAGGCTGTCTTCGGAATATCTTTTTCCCGAACTCTGACCTGGTGGTACCCCGACCTCAAATCTATCTTTGAAAAGCATCTATCCCCCTGCAACTGATCAAACAAGTCATCGATCCTTGGAAGTGGATACTTATTCTTAATAGTTACCTTGTTCAGCTGCCTATAATCGATACACATCCTCAGCGAGCCGTCTTTCTTCCGCACAAATAGTACTGGTGCACCCCAAGGTGAGGTACTGGGCCTGATGTAACCTTTCTCCAGCAAATCTTTTGACTGCTCCTTCAACTCCTTCAATTCGCCAGGTGCCATTCTATACGGAGGGATGGATATTGGTTGAGTTCCTGGAAGCAAATCGATGCTAAAATCAATCTCTCGCTCTGGAGGAATACCTGGAAGCTCATCTGGAAACACATCTGCATACTCTTTGACTACGGGAATAGACTGAAGTGTAGGTATCTCAGCATCTGCATCTCTAACTCGCACAATATGATAAATGCACCCTTTTGCGATCATTTTCCTCGCCTTCAGATAGGAAATAAACCTACCTCTGGGTGTTGGTATATTACCTACCCATTCAAGGACTGGCTCACCCGAAAAATGAAATCTGGCTGCCTTTGCTCGGCAATCAACTGTGGCATAGCAAGCTGCCAACCAGTCCATGCCCATGATAGCATCAAAATCCATCATCTCTAGCTCAACTAGGTCAGCTGAGGTCTGACGACTACAAATTGTCACCGTACAACCTCGGTAAACCCGTCTAGCAATAATCGATTCTCCGACCGGTGTAGATACCGCAAAAGGATCACTTAGTATTTCAGGCACTATACCAAAATTCCTCGCGACAAATGGGGTAATATACGATAAAGTAGATCCTAGGTCTATCAAAGCATAAGCATCGTGAGAGCAAATGGTTAATATACCTGTCACAACGTCTGGTGAAGACTCCTGGTCCTGTCGACCCGCTAAAGCATAGATACAGTTTTGACTACCACTTGAACTGGAACCTCTACCTCTGCCCCGACCTATACCAGCCGAAGACTGAGACTCGCGCCCTGAAGGATGCACTGACATAGATGATCCTGTTGCTGAACTCGCTGGTTGTGCCATTCCCCCCGAATATCTATTTGGGCAATCTCGCATCATATGCCCTGGACGCCCACATGTATAACAAGCATCAGAACTTGCTCGGCATTGGCCCAAGTGTCCTCTACCACAGATGTCACACCGTGGAGGAAATGACCATGTCTGTGTAGATCCTCACTGTCGCTGCAAACCCGACGCCCGTGAGCTCTCACCTAGTCCTGACTTAGTATAACGGTCATACCTGTAACCCTGTAACTGAGGTAGCAGAGGCCTAGGTGGCCGTCCGAAGTACTGGGTCCTATAACTACCCCGATATTGCTCCTGAGACCTGGGAAATCTCATCCTCTTACGTTGCCCTTGCTCAGCCCTCTCTGTACCCTGCTGCCGACGCCTACCCTTTCTATATTCTGGGCGAATGCCTGAATCCGGGAGATATCCATACTATCCTGCAATGCAGCAGTGGCACATGCCTCGGTTAACTCTGGGGCTAACCCTGCTATAAACCTGTGAATCCTGTCCCGCATAGTAGCAACTATGGATGGTGCATATCTGGCCAATGAGTCAAAACGGAGACTATACTCTCGAACACTCATATTACCCTGCTTGAGGGCTAGAAACTGATCGACTCGAGCCTGTCGGATCTCCCGTGGTAAGTACTGGTCAAGGAAGGCATCTGAAAAATTCTCCCAAATAGCTGGAGGTGCATCACGTCCCCTGGACCTCTCCCATCCCTCATACCAAAGGATGGCTATATCTCGGAGTCGAAAAGCTGCTAGCTCAACGGCCTCTTTCTCCGTGGCATGCATAACACGAAAGATCCTGTGAAGCTGATCTATGAAATCCTGTGGGTCCTCCCTCTGATCTGTCCCCGTGAACTCTGGGGGACTCAAAGCAATAAACTCTCGGACCCTTGAACTCCCAGACCCCTCAGAAGTTCCTGCACTAGCTGATGCCCTAGCCTGTTGCTGGGTAGCTACCAACTGTGTCAACAAATGCACCGCACTCCTTAAGTCCCGATCTGATGGAAGTGGAGGGGGAACTGGATGTGCGGTTTCCCTAGGAATCTCCGTAGTTGGTGGAGGAGCCGGTAATGGCTGAGTAGGGGTCTCAACTTGAGCCTCAGACTGGGCCCCATCTACTAGGGGTACCCTGCTGGTCCCCTCACCTACTACTGTATCTCTCCTCTGGCTAGCCGTAGTCTTCCTAGTCACCGTCATCTGTGCATGCAAACACCAACACATAAGTTTAATTCAAATTTCCTATAACTCAGTTCTATAGCACGATTTAGATTTCAAAGAAGGGTAACCAGCTCCTAAATGCCCTGTAGTGCCCTGCTTATATAATGTGGTGCACAACACATCTATAAACAAGACTCTACTAGACACGGCTTGTAGACTCCCTAGGATAGAACTGCTCTGATACCAAGTTTGTCACGCCCCGAACCTAGGAGCGAGACAAGCACCCGGTGCCTCACCTAACCTGGCGTACCAAATTACGACTAAGGGACTCTGAACACATAATGTCATACTTTGTCCATGGGGCCACCTTGCAAGACAATTTGCAAAGCAAAATATAAAACTGAATGGAAACTAGCGCTAACTAAACATCAATATAAAGCTAGGCTGAAAAGGCCGTCATAGCTACTACAGCTGACAAACCACCAAATTATACATACCAGGCCTACAAACCTAACATACTGCACTAACCAACAGGATATGTCTACAAGCCTCTACTGATAGATGTACTATGATCGGAACAGGGCCCCGACCTACCCATAACATATATACAGATATACATAAGATGTACCCAACACTCTAGACCTGGCAACTCCGAAAGGTGTGGAGCTTACCGATCAGGCTGAACTCGGGAAACACCTACTGAGGAGATCTACTCGTCTGTCTATCTGAACCTGCATGCATGAAATGCAGCGTCCCCGGAAAAGGGACGTCAGTACGAAATAATGTACCGAGTATGTAAGGCAATAACATAACTGAAAATCGAAACTGAACTGATAATATAATAACTGGAAGTAACTGGGAGTCAAAGATGATCTGGAGATATACTTACCTGCTGATACTGACTCAACTCCTTCAATGTAGTAAGTAAAATAATTGTACGTCCTTATAAGGCTCGGTATATATAACTGCTGTGCCATAGTAGGCTCGCTCAAAGGCGCTCGGCCATACTAGGCTATGTATCTCGACCATGCTGGGCTCGCTCATAGGCGCTCGGCCACAGTAGGCTCGGTATATAACTTTCCATCTGATCAGAGGTTGCCCAATAGGGGCCTGCCCATCGATTATAGCTCGATGGTAATGAAAATACTGTAATACTGTATATATAGGCTTGTTGCTCTCTTGACTGGAAGAAGACAATACTAAATTGAATATAGAATCTCGATAAGGAATAATATTGTAACTTATGAGACTAGAATAGTGTGAATAAATTCATGAATATAAACTTCTCTTTTTGTCTCATTACTAACACATGTAGCTACGAGATCATGCCAAAATGAAGGAAGGCTTAGCCTTAACATACCTTATCACAATCTTTCCAATCACCAAGTTGAACTCACCTCTTTGCACCTTAATCTACAAGAACGATAATAATACTATCATTAAGTTACGAAAGGTACAACTATCGCACAACGAACGACAAACTTATTTTGTATTAAAACGGGCAACATCTCCCCTATAATCCTTACTTCCTCCAAATTCAAGATAACACCAACAATACAAGAACAGAACAATAACAACATATATACATCATTTTCCAGCCCTATATACACCATCAAATACTACAAAACAGCCCAACACACCCCAATCTCTTCGTACACAAAACGACCACCGTAGTAGTGTCAAACGACCCGAAAATGTTATGACGAACGACCAGCCAACCACCCTACATTTATATGGTGTTTATAAACCCCCTTCCTCCTACAAAACTCCACAAAATAGTAGTAAAACACGCAGCCCAACAGCAACACAAAACAGTCCAAAAAAATAGTCCGCTACAAGTGAATAACTCGAACTCACGGCTTCCGATCACCGTCCCGTGAATTCTTACAAGTATAGAACGACTTACCATGAATTTACAGAAGAAAAATTGGATGAAAGAGAGAAGTAAACTGACCTTATTTGTTGGATAACTCAGCTCTTATCTTGGTTCTTCAAACTCTAGGTTTTACCTCCAATTGGAACTTGAAAGGGAGAGAAAATCAATTAGGGTTTGTGGAAAATTTTTGGGAGGATTCTTTGCAGAGCTTATGTCTGGTTATTATGCTCTATTTTAAGTCTAATATATGAAGAAAATAGGCCCTTAAAAGGCCTCTTTGGACGACCCGAAATGGCCCATTTTTGGGCTTTCATTTAAGCAAGTAGGTGACACACCTACTTGTCACCTAGCAGCTTGCGCAGTATCGCACAAATGCCCATATCTTTCTACTCCAATGTCGTATTGACAAACGGTTTAATGCGTTGGAAAATAGACTCATAGATATTTAATTTGATGGGTGGAATACTCCATAACTCTAAGTATATTGGGAGAAAATCGCAGTTACATTTGACCCAAAATTTCAGTAAAACTTCTGAGTGTAACTTGTGATGACTTTCATCGACTTTTGTTCCACAACTCGCTTGACATTAAAACATAACACACGGATGTCATAAGACTAATATAAATCATAACATAATCTCCTTATCATGTTAATCACCCTAGTCTCACCCCAAAGGTACATGTTATAACATTCCCAACTTGTCGACTTTCGACGAAATATTGTTTTATTTAATTGCTTTAGCTTCTGAACTGTCCAACCCTCTTTGTACTTGTTGTTCATGATCTTCAATATTTGTAACCTCAGAGGTAACATGATTAACTTACTTTATATACTTTTAAATATTATCTCATTCTTGGTCCTACATTAGTTTGCTTACGACGCATTTTTACGTACGAAAATATAGGGTGTAACATCACTCCCCCCTTGGGAACATTCGTCCTCGAATGTTTACTCTTAGAGACTTTGGAAAATTTTGCCAAAGTATCCTTCGTACACTAGGTTAAAACCAACCTGCACGTAGCCAGAAACATACTATGCATGCCACATATGGCCAATCTTTATAAATAGCATCAATTTGCCTCACCGACCGTAAATCATAAATATTGAAAGTGAAAAATAAAAGCTTACCTGATGACCTGCTAGCCTACATAGAGCTATGTTGTAGCGTCCCGTCTCGAACCATATCTTCAGTTTGAAATAGGTGGGCGGTATTTAGACTTCATTTCTTCCTCCGATTCCCACGTCATCTCTTCTACATTCTTGCTCCTCCATAAAACCTTTACGGAAGCTACCTCCTTATTTCGTAGATTGCGGATTTGTCGGTCTAGGATGGCAACTGGAATTTCCTCGTATGACAAGTCCTCTGTAATCTGTACATCATCCGTGGGCACCACTCGGGTAGGATTCGCCAATGCACTTCCGTAGCATAGATACGTGAAAAACTGGATGGACAGACTCCAATTCTGAGGGCAACTCTAACTCATAAGCTACTTGGCCCGCTCTCCGAATAATCCTATAAGGCCCAATATACTGTGGGCTAAGCTTGCCTTTCTTACCAAACCTCATCACGCCCTTCATAGGTGATACCTTTAAGAATACCCAGTCATTAATCCTGAACTCTAAGTCTCATCGCCGCACGTCAGAATATGACTTCTGATGACTCTGAGCTGTCAACAGTCGCTCCCGGATAAGCTTTACTTTCTCTATGGCCTGTTGAACCAGGTCTGGCCCATATAACCCAGATTCCCCAACATCAAACCACCCTATAGGAGATCTGCACTTACGCCCATACAAAGCCTCGTACGGAGCCATCTGAATACTGGAGTGGTAACTGTTATTATATGCAAACTCGACAAGAGGTAGATGTTCATCCCAACTTCTTTTAAAATCCAACACACATACTCGTAACATATCCTCGAGCGTCTGAATTGTGCGCTCGGCTTGTCCATCAGTCTGTGGATGAAAAGCTGTGCTGAGATTCACCTGAGTCCCTAGACCTCTCTGAAATGACCTCCAAAAATGTGCTGTAAACTGAGCCCCACGGTCAGATATAATAGAAACTGGTACTCCGTGTAGCCGCACTATCTCCTTAATATATAACTTGGCATAATCTTCTGCTGTATATGTAGATCTGACCGGTAGGAAGTGAGCTGATTTCGTGAGCCTATCGACTATCACCCATATGGAATCGAACTTATGATTAGAACGAGGTAAACCCATGATAAAGTCCATGTTTATCGCCTCCCATTTCCATGTCGGGATCTCTATAGTCTGCATTAGCCCTCCAGGCTTCTGGTGCTCTATCTTCACTTGCTGGCAACTAGTACATTGGGCGACAAACTCAGTAATGTTCTTCTTCATATCATTCCACCAGTACACATCCTTAATGTCATGATACATCTTCGTCGACCCAGGATGGATGGAATACCATGAATAATGTGCCTCTGACATAATCCTGTCTCGTAGCCCTGCTACATCTGGAACACACAAACAACCCCTATATCTGAGAACCCCATCTCCCTTTAGCTCTAACAGTGGTTTCTTCTGCTGCGGAACTCGCTCTCTCAGCTCGACCAACTCTGGGTCCTCGTACTGCCTTTCCTTGACTTCCGCTATGAGGGATGATTTTGTAGTGTTTTGGAGTACAACTCCACCATCCTCAGAATCTACTAACCGAACCCCCAACGAAGACAATTGATGAATCTCTCTAGCTAATTGTCTTTTCTCGGGATCTACATGTGCTAAGCTACCCATAGATCGACGACTTAATGCATCTGCTACAACATTAGCTTTCCCTGGATGGTAGAGAATGTTAACATCGTAATCTTTCAATAACTCAAGCCATCGCCTCTGTCACAAATTCAACTCTTTCTGCTTGAAGATATATTGTAGGCTTTTATGATCAGTAAATACATCAACATGAACACCATATAAATAATGCCGCCATATCTTAAGTGCATGGACAACCACAGCTAACTCGAGGTCGTAGGTCGGATAATTCCTCTCGTGCTTCCTCAACTGCCTTGAAGCATACGCAATTACCTTCCCATGTTGCATCAGGACACATCCTAACCCGACACCTGATGCATCACAATATACAGCATAACCCTCTAGACCCTCTGGAAGTGTTAGAACTAGAGCTGAGGTCAACCTGTTCTTAAGCTCTTGGAAACTCCGCTCACAAGCCTCTGTCCATTGAAACTTAGTTTCTTTCTGTGTCAACTTCGTCAATGGTGCCGAAAGGGAAGAAAAACCCTCTACGAACCTCCGATAGTATCCTGCTAAGCCTAGAAAGCTACGAACCTCTGTCGGAGTGGTAGGTCTAGGCCAATATTTCACGGCCTCAATCTTCTGAGTGTCCACCTTTATCCCTTCATCTGATACAATATGCCCCAAGAATGCTACAGACTTCAACCAGAACTCACATTTAGAAAACTTAGCATACAACTTACGATCACGGAGGGTTTGGAGTACCGCTCGTAGGTGGTCCGCATGCTCATCCTCTGAACAGGAATAAACCAGAATATCATCAATAAATACTATCACGAACAGATCTAAAAATGGCCGGAATAGGCTATTCATCAAGTCCATAAATACAGCGGGTGCATTAGTCAACCCGAAGGACATGACAAGGAACTCGAAGTGGCCATATCGGGTCCTGAAGGCTGTCTTCGGAATATCTTTTTCCCGAACTCTGACCTGGTGGTACCCCGACCTCAAATCTATCTTTGAAAAGCATCTAGCCCCCTGCAACTGATCAAACAAGTCATCGATCCTTGGAAGTGGATACTTATTCTTAATAGTTACCTTGTTCAGCTGCCTATAATCGATACACATCCTCAGCGAGCCATCTTTCTTCCGCACAAATAGTACTGGTGCACCCCAAGGTGAGGTACTGGGCCTGATGTAACCTTTCTCCAGCAAATCTTTTAACTACTCCTTCAACTCCTTCAATTCGCCTGGTGCCATTCTATACAGAGGGACGGATATTGGTTGAGTTCCTGGAAGCAAATTGATGCTAAAATCAATCTCTCGCTCTGGAGGAATACCTGGAAGCTCATCTGGAAACACATCTGCATACTCTTTGACTACGGGAATAGACTGAAGTGTAGGTATCTCAGCATCTGCATCTCTAACTCGCACAATATGATAAATGCACCCTTTTGCGATCATTTTCCTCGCCTTCAGATAGGAAATAAACCTACCTCTGGGTGTTGGTGTATTACCTACCCATTCAAGGACTGGCTCACCCAGAAAATGAAATCTGGCTGCCTTTGCTCGGCAATCAACTGTGGCATAGCAAGCTGCCAACCAGTCCATGCCCATGATAGCATCAAAATCCATCATCTCTAGCTCAACTAGGTCAGCTGAGGTCTGACGACTACAAATTGTCACCGTACAACCTCGGTAAACCCGTCTAGCAATAATCGATTCTCCGACCGGTGTAGATACCGCAAAAGGATCACTTAGTATTTCAGGCACTATACCAAAATTCCTCGCGACAAATGGGGTAATACACGATAAAGTAGATCCTGGGTCTATCAAAGCATAAGCATCGTGAGAGCAAATGGTTAATATACCTGTCATAACATCTGGTGAAGACTCCTGGTCCTGTCGACCCGCTAAAGCATAGATACAGTTTTGATTACCACTTGAACTGGAACCTCTACCTCTACCCCGACCTCTACCAGCCGAAGACTGAGACTCGCGCCCTGAAGGATGCACTGACATAGATGATCCTGTTGCTGAACTTGCTGGTTGTGCCATTCCCCCCGAATATCTATTTGGGCAATCTCGCATCATATGCCCTGGACGCCCACATGTATAACAAGCATCAGAACTTGCTCGGCATTGGCCCAAGTGTCCTCTACCACAGATGTCACACCGTGGAGGAAATGACCATGTCTGCGCAGATCCTCGCTGTCGCTGCAAACCCGACGCCCGTGAGCTCTCACCTAGTCCTGACTTAGTATAACGGTCATACCTGTAACCCTGTAACTGAGGTAGCAGAGGCCTAGGTGGCCGTCCGAAGTACTGGGTCCTATAACTACCCTGATATTGCTCCTGAGACCTGGGAAATCTCATCCTCTTACGTTGCCCTTGCTCAGCCCTCTCTGTACCCTGCTGCCGACGCCTACCCCTTTCTATATTCTGGGCGAATGCCTGAATCCGGGAGATATCCATACTATCCTGCAATGCAGCGGTGGCACATGCCTCGGTTAACTCTGGGGCTAACCCTGCTATAAACCTGTGAATCCTGTCCCGCATAGTAGCAACTATGGATGGTGCATATCTGGCCAATGAGTCAAAACGGAGACTATACTCTCGAACACTCATATTACCCTGCTTGAGGGCTAGAAACTGATCGACTCGAGCCTGTCGGATCTCCCGTGGTAAGTACTGGTCAAGGAAGGCATCTGAAAAATTCTCCCAAATAGCTGGAGGTGCATCACGTCCCCTGGACCTCTCCCATCCCTCATACCAAAGGATGGCTATATCTCGGAGTCGAAAAGCTGCTAGCTCAACTGCCTCTTTCTCCGTGGCATGCATAACACGAAAGATCCTGTGAAGCTGATCTATGAAATCCTGTGGGTCCTCCCTCTGATCTGTCCCCGTGAACTCTGGGGGACTCAAAGCAATAAACTCTCGGACCCTTGAACTCCCAGACCCCTCAGAAGTTCCTGCACTAGCTGATGCCCTAGCCTGTTGCTGGGTAGCTACCAACTGTGTCAACAAATGCACCGCACTCCTTAAGTCCCGATCTGATGGAAGTGGAGGGGAACTGGATGTGAGGTTTCCCTAGGAATCTCCGTAGTTGGTGGAGGAGCCAGTAATGGCTGAGTAGAGGTCTCACCTTGAGCCTCAGACTGGGCCCCATCTACTGGGAGTACCCTGCTGGTCCCCTCACCTACTACTGTATCTCTCCTCTGGCTAGCCGTAGTCTTCCTAGTCACCGTCATCTGTGCATGCAAACACCAACACATAAGTTTAATTCAGATTTCCTATAACTCAGTTCTATAGCACGATTTAGATTTCAAAGAAGGGTAACCAGCTCCTAAATGCCCTGTAGTGCCCTGCTTATATAATGTGGTGCACAACACATCTATAAACAAGACTCTACTAGACACGGCTTGTAGACTCCCTAGGATAGAACTGCTCTGATACCAAGTTTGTCATGCCCCGAACCTAGGAGCGAGACAAGCACCCGGTGCCTCACCTAACCTGGCGTACCAAATTGCGACTAAGGGACTCTGAACACATAATGTCATACTTTGGCCATGGGGCCACCTTGCAAGACAATTTGTGAAGCAAAATATAAAACTGAATGGAAACTAGCGCTAACTAAACATCAATATAAAGCTAGGCTGAAAAGGCCGTCATAGCTACTACAGCTGACAAACCACCAAATTATACATACCAGGCCTACAAACCTAACATACTGCACTAACCAACAGGATATGTCTACAAGCCTCTACTGATAGATGTACTATGATCGGAACAGGGCCCCGACCTACCCATAACATATATACAGATATACATAAGATGTACCCAACACTCTAGACCTGGCAACTCCGAAAGGCGTGGAGCTTACCGATCAGGCTGAACTCGGGAAACACCTACTGAGGAGATCTACTCATCTGTCTATCTGAACCTGCATGCATGAAATGCAGCGTCCCCGGAAAAGGGACGTCAGTACACGAAATAATGTACCGAGTATGTAAGGCAATAACATAACTGAAAATCAAAACTGAACTGATAATATAATAACTGGAAGTAACTGGGAGTCAAAGATGATCTGGAGATATACTTACCTGCTGATACTGACTCAACTCCTTCAATGTAGTAAGTAAAATAATTGTACGTCCTTATAAGGCTCGGTATATATAACTGCTGTGCCATAGTAGGCTCGCTCATAGGTGCTCAGCCATACTAGGCTATGTATCTCGACCATGCTGGGCTCGCTCATAGGCGCTCGGCCACAGTAGGCTCGGTATATAACTTTCCATCTGATCAGAGGTTGCCCAATAGGGGCCTGCCCATCGATTATAGCTCGATGGTAATGAAAATACTGTAATACTGTATATATAGGCTTGTTGCTCTCTTGACTGGAAGAAGACAATACTAAATTGAATATAGAATCTCGATAAGGAATAATATTGTAACTTATGAGACTAGAATAGTGTGAATAAATTCATGAATATAAACTTCTCTTTTTGTCTCATTACTAACACATGTAGCTACGAGATCATGCCAAAATGAAGGAAGGCTTAGCCTTAACATACCTTATCACAATCTTTCCAATCACCAAGTTGAACTCACCTCTTTGCACCTTAATCTACAAGAACGATAATAATACTATCGTTAAGTTACGAAAGGTACAACTATCGCACAACGAACGACAAACTTATTTTGTATTAAAACGGGCAGCATCTCCCCTATAATCCTTACTTCCTCCAAATTCAAGATAACACCAACAATACAAGAACAGAACAATAACAACATGTATACATCATTTTCCAGCCCTATATACACCATCAAATACTACAAAACAGCCCAACACACCCCAATCTCTTCGTACACAAAACGACCACCGTAGTAGTGTCAAACGACCCGAAAATGTTATGACGAACGACCAGCCAACCACCCTACATTTATATGGTGTTTATAAACTCCCTTCCTCCTCCAAAACTCCACAAAATAGTAGTAAAACACGCAGCCCAACAGCAACACAAAACAGTCCAAAAAAACAGTCCGCTACAAGTGAATAACTCGAACTCACGGCTTCCGATCACCGTCCCGTGAGTTCTTACAAGTATAGAACGACTTACCATGAATTTACAGAAGAAAAATTGGATGAAAGAGAGAAGTAAACTGACCTTATTTGTTGGATAACTCAGCTCTTATCTTGGTTCTTCAAACTCTAGGTTTTACCTCCAATTGGAACTTGAAAGGGAGAGAAAATCAATTAGGGTTTGTGGGAAATTTTTGGGAGGATTCTTTGTAGAGCTTATGTCTGGTTATTATGCTCTATTTTAAGTCTAATATATGAAGAAAATAGGCCCTTAAAAGGCCTCTTTGGACGACCCGAAATGGCCCATTTTTGGGCTTTCATTTAAGCAAGTAGGTGACACACCTACTTGTCACCTAGCAGCTTGCGCAGTATCGCACAAATGCCCATATCTTTCTACTCCAATGTCGTATTGACAAACGGTTTAATGCGTTGGAAAATAGACTCATAGATCTTTAATTTGATGGGTGGAACACCCCATAAATCTAAGTATATTGGGAGAAAATCGCAGTTACATTTGACCCAAAATTTCAGTAAAACTTATGAGTGTAACTTGTGATGACTTTCATCGACTTTTGTTCCACAACTCGCTTGACATTAAAACATAACACACGGATGTCATAAGACTAATATAAATCATAACATAATCTCCTTATCATGTTAATCACCCTAGTCTCACCCCAAAGGTACATGTTATAACATTCCCAATTTGTCGACTTTCGACAAAACATTGTTTTATTTAATTGCTTTAGCTTCTGAACTGTCCAACCCTCTTTGTACTTGTTGTTCATGATCTTTAATATTTGTAACCTCAGAGGTAACATGATTAACTTAATTTATATACTTTTAAATATTATCTCATTTTTGGTCCTACATTAGTTTGCTTACGACGCATTTTTACGTACGAAAATATAGGGTGTAACACCTCTGCTGCTCAAGCAGCGGCTGAGTTTGCAGTACATGCAAGCCTAGCCGCCAGAGCTGTTGTAGAACTTTAAAGGCAATATTTTGTCGATGATGGTGGTTCATGCCACTTAGGTTACAAGGATGAAATGTTGGAACATGGGCAATCGTTTCCTGGAGACGGTAATGGTAAATTTTTGGTTGGCAGGCATAATTGGAACATGAAATTTAAGGATGCTACCTCTGCTTCTCAAGCAGCGTCTGACTTTGCAGAGCATGCAAGCCTAGGTGCCAGAGCTGTTGTAGAACTTTAAAGGCAATATTGTGTTGATGATGGTGGTTCATGCCACTTGGGTTTCAAGGATGAAAGGTTGGAACATGGGCAATCATTTCCTGGAGATGGTAATGGTAATATTTTGGTTGGCAGGCAGAATTGGAACATGAAATTTAAGGATGCTACCTCTGCTTCTCAAGCAGCGTCTGACTTTGCAAAGCATGCAAGCCTAGGTGCCAGAGCTGTTGTAGAACTTTAAAGGAAATATTGTGTTGATGATGGTGGTTCATGCCACTTAGGTTTCAATGATGAAAGGTTGGAACATGGGCAATCATTTCCTCGAGATGGTAATGGCAATTTTTTGGTTGGCAGGCAGATTGGAACATGAAATTTAAGGATGCTACCTCTGCTGCTCAAGCAGCGGCTGAGTTTACAGAACATTCAAGCCTAGCTGCCAGAGCTGTTGTAGAACTTTCAAGGCAATATTGTGTTGATGATGGTGGTTCATGCCACTAAGGTTTCAAAGATGAAAGGTTGGAACATGGGTAATCATTTCCTGGAGATGGTAATGGTATTTTTTCTGTTGGCAGACATAATATGAACATGAAATTTAAGGATGCTACCTTTGCTGCTCAAGCAGCGGCTGAGTTTGCATAACATGCAAGTCTAGCTGCCAGAGCTGTTGTAGAACTTTCAAGGCAATATTGTGTTGATGATGGTGGTTCATGCCACTTAGATTTCAAGGATGAAAGGCTAGAACATGGGAAATCATTTCCTGGAGATGGTAATGGTAAATATTTTGTTGGCAGGAAGAATTAGAACGTGAAATTTAAGGATGCTACCTCTACTGCTCAAGCAGCGACTGAGTTTGCAGAACATGCAAACCTAGCTGCCAGAGCTGTTGTAGAACTTTTAATGCAATATTGTGTTGATGATGGTGGTGCATGCCACTTAGGTTTCAAGTATGAAAGGTTGGAACATGGGCAATCATTTCCTGGAGATGGTAATGGTTATTTTTCGGTTGGCATGCCGAATTGGAACATGAAATTTTAGGATGCTACCTCTGCTGCTCAAGCAGCGGCTGAGTTTGCAGAACATTCAAGCCCAGCTGCCATAGCTGTTGTAGAACTTTCAAGGCAATATTATGTTGATGATGGTGGTTCATGCCACTTGGGTTTCAAGGATGAAAGGTTGGAACATGGGCAATCATTTCCTCGATATGGTAATGGTAATTTTTTGGTTGGCAGGCAGAATTGGAACTTGAAATTTAAGGATGCTACCTCTGCTGCTCAAGCAGCGGCTGAGTTTACAGAACATTCACGCCTAGCTGCCAGAGCTGTTGTAGAACTTTCAAGGCAATATTGTATTAATGATAGTGATTCATGCCACTAAGGTTTCAAGGATGAAAGGTTGGAACATGGGCAATCATTTCCTGGAGATGGTAATGGTAATTTTTCTGTTGGCAGACATAATATGAACATGAAATTTAAGGATGCTACCTCTGCTGCTCAAGCAACGGCTGAGTTTGCATAATATGCAAGTCTAGCTGCCAGAGCTGTTGTAGAACTTTCAAGGTAATATTGTGTTGATGATGGTGGTTCATGGCACTTGGGTTTCAAGGATGAAAGGTTGGAACATGGGCAATCATTTAAGGATGCTACTTCTGCTGCTCAAGCAGCGGCTGAGTTTGCATAACATGCTAGTCTAGCTGCCAGAGCTGTTGTAGAACATTCAAGGCAATATTGTGCTGATGATGGTGGTTCATGCTACTAAGGTTTCAAGGATGAAAGGTTGGAACATGGGCAATCATTTCCTGGAGATGGTAATGGTAATTTTTCTGTTGGCAGACATAATATGAACATGAAATTTAAGGATGCTACCTCTGCTGCTCAAGCAGCGGCTGAGTTTGCATAACATGCAAGTCTAGCTGCCAGAGCTGTTGTAGAACTTTCAAGGCAATATTGTGTTGATGATGGTGGTTCATGCCACTTGGGTTTCAAGGATGAAAGGTTGGAACATGGGCAATCATTTCCTGGAGATGGTAATGGTAATATTTCGGTTGGCAGGCAGAATTGGAACATGAAATTTAAGTATGCTACCTCTGCTGCTCAAGCAGCGGCTGAGTTTGTAGAACATTCAAGCCTAGCTGCCAGAGCTATTGTAGAACTTTTAATGCAATATTGTGTTGATGATGGTGATTCATGCCACTTAGGTTTCAAGTATGAAAGGTTGGAACATGGGCAATCATTTCCTGGAGATGGTAATGGTTATTTTTCGGTTGGCATGCCGAATTGGAACATGAAATTTTAGGATGCTACCTCTGCTGCTTAAGCAGCGGCTGAGTTTTTAGAACATTCAAGCCTAGCTGCCAGATCTGTTGTAGAACTTGGAAGGCAATATTGTGTAGATGATGGTGGTTCATGCCACTCAGGTTTCAAGGATGAAAGATTGGAACATGGGCAATCATTTCCTAGAGATGGTAATGGTAAGTTTTCTGTTGGCAGGCAGAATTGGAACATGAAATTTAAGGATGCTACCTCTGCTGCTTAAGCAGCGGCTGACTTTGCAGAACATGCAAGCCTAGCCGCCAGAGCTTTTGTAGAACTTTCAAGGCAATATTGTGTTGATGATGGTGGTTCATGGCACTTAGGTTTCAAGTATGAAAGGTTGGAACATGGGCAATCAATTCCTGGAGATGGTAATGGTTATTTTTCAGTTGGCATGCCGAATTGGAACATGAAATTTAAGGATGCTACCTCTGCTGCTCAAGCAGTGGTTGAGTTTGTAGAACATTCAAGCCTAGCTGCCAGAGCTGTTATAGAACTTGAAAGGCAATATTGTGTGGAAGATGGTTGTTCATGGCACTTAGGTTTCAAGGATGAAAGGCTGGAACATGGGCAATCATTTCCTGGAGACGGTAATGGTAATTTTTCTATTGGCAGGCAGAATTGATACATGAAATTTAAGGATGCTACCTCTGCTGCTCAAGCAGCGGCTGTGTTTGCAGAACATGCAAGCCTAGCTGCCAGAGCTGTTGTAGAACTTTCAAGGCAATATTGTGTTGATGATGGTGGTTCATGCCACTTGGGTTTCAAGGATGAAAGTTTGGAACATGGGCAATCATTTCCTCGAGATGGTAATGGTAATTTTTTGGTTGGCAGGCAGAATTGGAACATGAAATTTAAGGATGCTACCTCTGCTTCTCAAGCAGCGTCTGACTTTGCAGAGCATGCAAGCCTAGGTGCCAGAGCTGTTGTAGAACTTTAAAGGAAATATTGTGTTGATGATGGTGGTTCATGCCACTTAGGTTTCAATGATGAAAGGTTGGAACATGGGCAATCATTTCCTCGAGATGGTAATGGCAATTTTTTGGTTGGCAGGCAGATTGGAACATGAAATTTAAGGATGCTACCGCTGCTGCTCAAGCAGCGGCTGAGTTTACAGAACATTCAAGCCTAGCTGCCAGAGCTATTGTAGAACTTTCAATGCAATATTGTGTTGATGATAGTGGTTCATGCCACTAAGGTTTCAAAGATGAAAGGTTGGAACATGGGTAATCATTTCCTGGAGATGGTAATGGTATTTTTTCTGTTGCCAGACATAATATGAAGATGAAATTTAAGGATGCTACCTTTGCTGCTCAAGCAACGGCTGAGTTTGCATAATATGCAAGTCTAGCTGCCAGAGCTGTTGTAGAACTTTCAAAGTAATATTGTGTTGATGATGGTGGTTCATGGCACTTGGGTTTCAAGGATGAAAGGCTGGAACATGGGCAATCATTTCCTGGAGATGGTAATGGTAAATTTTTTGTTGGCAGGAAGAATTAGAACGTGAAATTTAAGGATGCTACCTCTACTGCTCAAGCAGCGACTGAGTTTGCAGAACATGCAAACCTAGCTGCCAGAGCTGTTGTAGAACTTTTAATGCAATATTGTGTTGATGATGGTGGTGCATGCCACTTAGGTTTCAAGTATGAAAGGTTGGAACATGGGCAATCATTTCCTGGAGATGGTAATGGTTATTTTTCGGTTGGCATGCCGAATTGGAACATGAAATTTTAGGATGCTACCTCTGCTGCTCAAGCAGCGGCTGAGTTTGTAGAACATTCAAGCCTAGCTGCCAGATCTGTTGTAGAACTTGGAAGGCAATATTGTGTGGATGATGGTGGTTCATGCCACTTAGGTTTCAAGTAGGAAAGGTTGGAACATGGGCAATCATTTCTTGGAGACGGTAATGGTAATTTTTCTGTTGGAAGGCAGAATTGATACATGAAATTTAAGGATGCTACCTCTGCTGCTCAAGCAGCGGCTGTGTTTGCAGAACATTCAAGCCCAGCTGCCATAGCTGTTGTAGAACTTTCAAGGCAATATTGTGTTGATGATGGTGGTTCATGCCACTTGGGTTTCAAGGATGAAAGGTTGGAACATGGGCAATCATTTCCTCGATATGGTAATGGTAATTTTTTGGTTGGCAGGCAGAATTGGAACATGAAATTTAAGGATGCTACCTCTGCTGCTCAAGCAGCGGCTGACTTTACAGAACATTCACGCCTAGCTGCCAGAGCTATTGTAGAACTTTCAAGGCAATATTGTATTGATGATAGTGGTTCATGCCACTAAGGTTTCAAGGATGAAAGGTTGGAACATGGGCAATCATTT
Organism: Nicotiana tomentosiformis; assembly: GCF_000390325.3. Taxonomy (NCBI): domain Eukaryota; kingdom Viridiplantae; phylum Streptophyta; class Magnoliopsida; order Solanales; family Solanaceae; genus Nicotiana; species Nicotiana tomentosiformis. The sequence goes on from NW_027174573.1 coordinate 675,470, forward strand.
CCTGGAGATGGTAATGGTAATTTTTCTGTTGGCAGATATAATATGAACATGAAATTTAAGGATGCTACCTCTGCTGCTCAAGCAACGGCTGAGTTTGCATAATATGCAAGTCTAGCTGCCAGAGTTGTTGTAGAACTTTCAAGGTAATATTGTGTTGATGATGGTGGTTCATGGCACTTGGGTTTCAAGGATGAAAGGTTGGAACATGGGCAATCATTTAAGGATGCTACCTCTGCTGCTCAAGCAGTGGCTGAGTTTGCATAACATGCTAGTCTAGCTGCCAGAGCTGTTGTAGAACTTTCAAGGCAATATTTTGCTGATGATGGTGGTTCATGCCACTAAGGTTTCAAGGATGAAAGGTTGGAACATGGGCAATCATTTCCTGGAGATGGTAATGGTAATTTTTCTGTTGGCAGACATAATATGAACATGAAATTTAAGGATGCTACCTCTGCTGCTCAAGCAGCGGCTGAGTTTGCATAACATGCAAGTCTAGCTGCCAGAGCTGTTGTAGAACTTTCAAGGCAATATTGTGTTGATGATGGTGGTTCATGCCACTTGGGTTTCAAGGATGAAAGGTTGGAACATGGGCAATCATTTCCAGGAGATGGTAATGGTAATATTTCGGTTGGTAGGCAGAATTGGAACATGAAATTTAAGTATGCTACCTCTGCTGCTCAAGCAGCGGCTGAGTTATTAGAACATTCACGCCTAGCTGCCAGAGCTGTTGTAGAACTTTCAAGGCAATATTGTGTTGATGATGGTGGTTCATGCCACTAAGGTTTCAAGGATGAAAGGTTGGAACATGGGCAATCATTTCCTGGAGATGGTAATGGTAATATTTCTGTTGGCAGGCAGAATTGGAACATGAAATTTAAGGATGCTACCTCTGCTTCTCAAGCAGCGTCTGACTTTGCAGAGCATGCAAGCCTAGGTGCCAGAGCTGTTGTAGAACTTTAAAGGAAATATTGTGTTGATGATGGTGGTTCATGCCACTTAGGTTTCAATGATGAAAGGTTGGAACATGGGCAATCATTTCCTCGAGATGGTAATGGCAATTTTTTGGTTGGCAGGCAGAATTGGAACATGAAATTTATGGATGCTACCTCTGCTGCTCAAGCAGCGGCTGAGTTTACAGAACATTCAAGCCTAGCTGCCAGAGCTGTTGTAGAACTTTCAAGGCAATATTGTGTTGATGATGGTGGTTCATGCCACTAAGGTTTCAAAGATGAAAGGTTGGAACATGGGCAATCATTTCCTGGAGATGGTAATGGTATTTTTTCTGTTGGCAGACATAATATGAACATGAAATTTAAGGATGCTACCTCTGCTGCTCAAGCAGCTGCTGAGTTTTGATAACATGCAAGTCTAGCTGCCAGAGCTGTTGTAGAACTTTCAAGGCAATATTGTGTTGATGATGGTGGTTCATGCCACTTAGATTTCAAGGATAAAAGGCTAGAACATGGGAAATCATTTCCTGGAGATGGTAATGGTAAATTTTTTGTTGGCAGGAAGAATTAGAACGTGAAATTTAAGGATGCTACCTCTACTGCTTAAGCAGCGACTGAGTTTGCAGAACATGCAAGCCTGGCTGCCAGAGCTGTTGTAGAACTTTTAATGCAATATTGTGTTGATGATGGTGGTGCATGCCACTTAGGTTTCAAGTATGAAAGGTTGGAACATGGGCAATCATTTCCTGGAGATGGTAATGGTTATTTTTCGGTTGGCATGCCGAATTGGAACATGAAATTTTAGGACGCTACCTCTGCTGCTCAAGCAGCGGCTGAGTTTTTAGAACATTCAAGCCTAGCTGCCAGATCTGTTGTAGAACTTGGAAGGCAATATTGTGTGGATGATAGTGGTTCATGCCACTCAGGTTTCAAGGATGAAAGATTGGAACATGGGCAATCATTTCCTAGAGATGGTAATGGTAATTTTTCTGTTGGCAGGCAGAATTGGAACATGAAATTTAAGGATGCTACCTCTGCTGCTTAAGCAGCGGCTGACTTTGCAGAACATGCAAGCCTAGCCACCAGAGCTTTTGTAGAACTTTCAAGGCAATATTGTGTTAATGATGGTGGTTCATGGCACTTAGGTTTCAAGTATGAAAGGTTGGAACATGGGCAATCAATTCCTGGAGATGGTAATGGTTATTTTTCAGTTGGCATGCTGAATTGGAACATGAAATTTAAGGATGCTACCTCTGCTGCTCAAGCAGTGGCTGAGTTTGTAGAACATTCACGCCTAGCTGCCAGAGCTGTTGTAGAACTTCCAAGGCAATATTGTGTTGATGATGGTGGTTCATGCCACTTGGATTTCAAGGATGAAAGGTTGGAACATAGGCAATCATTTCCTGGAGGCGGTAATGGTAATTTTTCTGTTGGCAGGCAGAATTGGAACATGAAATTTAAGGATGCTACCTCTGCTGCTCAAGCAGCGGCTGTGTTTGCAGAACATTCAAGCCTAGCTGCCAGAGCTGTTATAGAACTTTCAAGGCAATATTGTGTTGATGATGGTGGTTCATGGCACTTGGGTTTCAAGGATGAATGGTTGGAACATGGGCAATCATTTAAGGATGCAACCTCTGCTGCTCAAGCCGCGGCTGAGTTTGCATAACATGCTAGTCTAGCTGCCAGAGCTATTGTAGAACTTTCAAGGCAATATTGTGTTGATGATGGTGGTCCATGCCACTAAGGTTTCAAGGATGAAAGGTTGGAACATGGGCAATCATTTCCTGGAGATGGTAATGGTAATTTTTCTGTTGGCAGACATAATATGAACATGAAATTTAAGGATGCTACATCTGCTACTCAAGCAGCGGCTGAGTTTGCATAACATGCAAGTCTAGCTGCCAGGGCTGTTGTAGAACTTTCAAGGCAATATTGTGTTGATGATGGTGGTTCATGCCACTTGGGTTTTAAGGATGAAAGGTTGGAACATGGGCAATCATTTCCTGGAGATGGTAATGGTAATATTTCGGTTGGCAGGCAGAATTGGAACATGAAATTTAAGTATGCTACCTCTGCTGCTCAAGCAGCGACTGAGTTTGTAGAACATTCAAGCCTAGCTGCCAGAGCTATTGTAGAACTTTTAATGCAATATTGTGTTGATAATGGTGATTCATGCCACTTAGGTTTCAAGTATGAAAGGTTGGAACATGGGCAATCATTTCCTGGAGATGGTAATGGTTATTTTTCGGTTGGCATGCCGAATTGGAACATGAAATTTAAGGATGCTACCTCTGCTGCTCAAGCAGTGGCTGAGTTTGTAGAACATTCAAGCCTAGCTGCCAGAGCTGTTGTAGAACTTGAAAGGCAATATTGTGTGGAAGATGGTGGTTCATGCCACTTAGGTTTCAAGTATGAAAGGTTGGAACATGGGCAATCATTTCCTTGAGATGGTAATGGTAATTTTTCTATTGGCAGGCAGAATTGGAACATGAAATTTAAGGATGCTACCTCTGTTGCTCAAGTAGCGGCTTAGTTTGTAGAACATGCAAGCCTAGCCGCCAGAGATTTTGTAGAACTTTCAAGGCAATATTGTGTTGATGATGGTGGTTCATGGCACTTAGGTTTCAAGGATAAAAGGCTGGAACATGGGCAATCATTTCCTGGAGACGGTAATGGTAATTTTTCTGTTGGCAGGCAGAATTGGAACATGAAATTTAAGGATGCTACCTCTGCTGCTAAAGCAGCGGCTGTGTTTGCAGAACATGCAAGCCTAGCTGCCAGAGCTGTTGTGGAACTTTCAAGGCAATATTGTGTTGATGATAGTGGTTCATGCCACTTGGGTTTCAAGGATGAAAGGTTGGAACATGGGCAATCATTTCCTCGAGATGGTAATGGTAATTTTTTGGTTGGCAGGAAGAATTGGAACATGAAATTTAAGGATGCTACCTCTGCTGCTCAAGCAGCGGCTGAGTTTACAGAACATTCACGCCTAGCTGCCAGAGCTGCTGTAGAACTTTCAAGCCAATATTGTGTTGATAATGGTGGTTCATGCCACTAAGGTCTCAAGGATGAAAGGTTTTAACATGGGCAATCATTTCCTGGAGATGGTAATGGTAATTTTTCTGTTGGCAGACATAATATGAACATGAAATTTAAGGATGCTACCTCTGCTGCTCAAGCAGCGGCTGAGTTTGCATAATATGCAAGTCTAGCTGCCAGAGCTGTTGTAGAACTTTCAAGGCAATATTGTGTTGATGATGGTGGTTCATGCCACTAAGTTTTCAAGGATGAAAGGTTGGAACATGGGCAATCATTTCCTAGAGATGGTAATAGTAATTTTTCTGTTGGCAGACATAATATGAACATGAAATTTAAGGATGCTACCTCTGCTGCTCAAGCAGCGGCTGAGTTTGCATAACATGCAAGTCTAGCTGCCAGAGCTATTGTAGAACTTCCAAGGCAATATTGTGTTGATGATGGTGGTTCATGCCACTTGGATTTCAAGGATGAAAGGTTGGAACATAGGCAATCATTTCCTGGAGGCGGTAATGGTAATTTTTCTGTTGGCAGGCAGAATTGGAACATGAAATTTAAGGATGCTACCTCTGCTGCTCAAGCAGCGGGTGTGTTTGCAGAACATGCAAGCCTAGCTGCCAGAGCTGTTGTAGAACTTTCAAGGCAATATTGTGTTGATGATGGTGGTTCATGCCACTTGGGTTTCAAGGATGAAAGGTTGGAACATGGGCAATCATTTCCTCGAGATGGTAATGGTAATTTTTTAGTTGGCAGGCAGAATTGGAACATGAAATTTAAGGATGCTACCTCTGCTGCTCAAGCAGCGGCTGAGTTTACAGAACATTCACGCCTAGCTGCCAGAGCTGTTGTAGAACTTTCAAGGCAATATTGTGTTGATGAAGGTGGTTCATGCCACTAAGGTTTCAAGGATGAAAGGTTGGAACATGGGCAATCATTTCCTGGAGATGGTAATGGTAATTTTTCTGTTGGCAGACATAATATGAACATGAAATTTAAGGATGCTACCTCTGCTGCTCAAGCAGCGGCTGAGTTTGCATAATATGCAAGTCTAGCTGCCAGAGCTGTTGTAGAACTTTCAAGGCAATATTGTGTTCATGATGGTGGTTCATGCCACTTGGGTTTCAAGGATGAAAGGTTGGAACATGGGCAATCATTTAAGGATGCTACCTCTGCTGCTCAAGCAGCGGCTGAGTTTGCATAACATGCAAGTCTAGCTGCCAGAGCTGTTGTAGAACTTTTAAGGCAATATTGTGTTGATGATGGTGGTTCATGCCACAAAGGTTTCAAGGATGAAAGGTTGGAACATGGGCAATCATTTCCTGGAGATGGTAATGGTAATTTTTCTGTTGGCAGACATAATATGAACATGAAATTTAAGGATGCTACCTCTGCTGCTCAAGCAGCGGCTGAGTTTGCATAACATGCAAGTCTAGCTGCCAGAGGTGTTGTAGAACTTTCAAGGCAATATTGTGTTGATGATGGTGGTTCATGGCACTAAGGTCTCAAGGATGAAAGGTTTTAACATGGGCAATCATTTCCTGGAGATGGTAATGGTAATTTTTCTGTTGGCAGACATAATATGAACATGAAATTTAAGGACGCTACCTCTGCTGCTCAAGCAGCGGCTGAGTTTGCATAATATGCAAGTCTAGCTGCCAGAGCTGTTGTAGAACTTTCAAGGCAATATTGTGTTGATGATGGTGGTTCATGCCACTAAGGTTTCAAGGATGAAAGGTTGGAACATGGGCAATCATTTCCTAGAGATGGTAATAGTAATTTTTCTGTTGGCAGACATAATATGAACATGAAATTTAAGGATGCTACCTCTGCTGCTCAAGCTGCGGCTGAGTTTGCATAACATGCAAGTCTAGCTGCCAGAGCTGTTGTAGAACTTCCAAGGCAATATTGTGTTGATGATGGTGGTTCATGCCACTTGGATTTCAAGGATGAAAGGTTGGAACATAGGCAATCATTTCCTGGAGGCGGTAATGGTAATTTTTCTGTTGGCAGGCAGAATTGGAACATGAAATTTAAGGATGCTACCTCTGCTGCTCAAGCAGCGGCTGTGTTTGCAGAACATGCAAGCCTAGCTACCAGAGCTGTTGTAGAACTTTCAAGGCAATATTGTGTTGATGATGGCGGTTCATGCCACTTGGGTTTCAAGGATGAAAGGTTGGAACATGGGCAATCATTTCCTCGAGATGGTAATGGTAATTTTTTGGTTGGTAGGCAGAATTGGAACCTGAAATTTAAGGATGCTACCTCTGCTGCTCAAGCAGCGGCTGAGTTTACAGAACATTCAGGCCTAGCTGCCAGAGCTGTTGTAGAACTTTTAAGGCAATATTGTGTTGATGATGGTGGTTCATGCCACTAAAGTTTCAAGGATGAAAGGTTGGAACATGGGCAATCATTTCCTGGAGATGGTAATGGTAATTTTTCTGTTGGCAGACATAATATGAACATGAAATTTAAGGATGCTACCTCTGCTGCTCCAGCAGCGGCTGAGTTTGCATTACATGCAAGTCTAGCTTCCAGAGCTGTTGTAGAACTTTCAAGGCAATATTGTGTTGATGATGGTGGTTCATGCCACTTGGATTTCAAGGATGAAAGGTTGGAACATGGGCAATCATTTCCTGGAGACGGTAATGGTAATTTTTATGTTGGCAGGCAGAATTGGAACATGAAATTTAAGGATGCTACCTCTGCTGCTCAAGCAGCGGTTGTGTTTGCAGAACATGCAAGCCTAGCTGCCAGAGCTGTTGTAGAACTATCAAGGAAATATTGTGTTGATGATGGTGGTTCATGCCACTTGGGTTTCAAGGATGAAAGGTTGGAACATGGGCAATCATTTCCTCGAGATGGCAATGGTAATTTTTTGGTTGGCAGGCAGAATTGGAACATGAAATTTAAGGAAGCTACCTCTGCTGCTCAAGCAGCGGCTGAGTTTCCATAACATTCACGCCTAGCTGCCAGAGCTGTTGTAGAACTTTCAAGGCAATATTGTGTTGATGATGGTGGTTCATGCCACTAAGGTTTCAAGGATGAAAGGTTGGAACATGGACAATCATTTCCTGGAGATGGTAATGGTAATTTTTCTGTTGGCAGACATAATATGAACATGAAATTTAAGGATGCTACCTCTGCTGCTCAAGCAGCGGCTGAGTTTGCATAATAAGCAAGTCTAGCTGCCAGAGCTGTTGTAGAACTTTCAAAGCAATATTGTGTTGATGATGGTGGTTCATGCCACTTGGGTTTCAAGGATGAAACGTTGGAACATGGGCAATCATTTAAAGATGCTACCTCTGCTGCTCAAGCAGCGGCTGAGTTTGCATAACATGCAAGTCTAGCTGCCAGAGCTGTTGTAGAACTTTCAAGGCAATATTGTGTTGATGATGGTAGTTCATGCCACTAAGGTTTAGGAGATGAAAGGTTGGAACATGGGCAATCATTTCCTGGAGATGGTAATGGTAATTTTTCTGTTGGCAGACATAATATGAACATGAAATTTAAGGATGCTACCTCTGCTGCTCAAGCAGTGGCTGAGTTTGCATAACATGCAAGTCTAGCTGCCAGAGCTATTGTAGAACTTTCAAGGCAATATTGTGTTGATGATGGTGGTTCATGCCACTTGGGTTTCAAGGATGAAAGGTTGGAACATGGGCAATCATTTCCTGGAGATGGTAATGGTAATATTTCGGTTGGCAGGCAGAATTGGAACATGAAATTTAAGGATGCTACCTCTGCTGCTCAAGCAGCGGTTGAGTTTACAGAGCATTCACGCCTAGCTGCCAGAGCTGTTGTAGAACATTCAAGGAAATATTGTGTTGATGATGGTGGTTCATGCCACTAAGGTTTCAAGGATGAAAGGTTTTAACATGGACAATCATTTCCTGGAGATGGTAATGGTAATCTTTCTGTTGGTTGACATAATATGAACATGAAATTTAAGGATGCTACCTCTGCTGCTCAAGCAGCGGCTGAGTTTGCATAACATGCAAGTCTAGCTGCCAAAGCTGTTGTAGAACTTTCAAGGCAATATTGTATTGATGATGGTGGTTCATGCCACTAAGGTTTCAAGGATGAAAGGTTGGAACATGGGAAATCATTTCCTGGAGATGGTAATGGTAATTTTTCTATTGGCAGACATAATATGAACATGAAATTTAAGGATGCTACCTCTGCTGCTCAAGCAGCGGCTGAGTTTGCATAACATGCAAGTCTAGCTGCTAGAGCTGTTGTAGAACTTTCAAGGCAATATTGTGTTGATGATGGTGGTTCATGCCACTTGGGTTTCAAGGATGAAAGGTTGGAACATGGGCAATCATTTCCTGGAGATGGTAACGGTAATATTTCGGTTGGCAGGCAGAATTGGAACATGAAATTTAAGTATGCTACCTCTGCTGCTCAAGCAGCGGCTGAGTTTGTAGAACATTGAAGCCTACTTGCCAAAGCTATTATAGAACTTTTAATGCAATATTGTGTTGATGATGGTTGTTCATGCCACTTAGGTTTCAAGTATGAAAGGTTGGAACATGGGCAATAAATTCCTGGAGATGGTAATGGTTATTTTTCATATGGCATGCCGAATTGGAACATGAAATTTAAGGATGCTACTCTCTGCTGCTCAAGCAGTGGCTGAGTTTGTAGAACATTCAAGCCTAGCTGCCAGAGCTGTTGTAGAACTTGAAAGGCAATATTGTGCTGATGATGGTGGTTCATGCCACTTAGGTTTCAAGTATGTAAGGTTGGAACATGGGCAATCATTTCCTGGAGATGGTAATGGTAATTTTTCTATTGGCAGGCAGAATTGGAACATGAAATTTAAGGATGCTACCTCTGCTGCTCAAGCAGCGGCTGAGTTTGCAGAGCATGCAAGCCTAGCTGCCATAGCTGTTGTAGAACTTTCAAGGCAATATTGTGTTTATGATGGTTGTTCATGCCACTTAGGTTTCAAGGATGAAACGTTGGAACATGGGCAATCATTTCCTAGAGATGGTAATGGTAATTTTTCTGTTGGCAGGCGGAATTGTAACATGAAATTTAAGGATTCTACCTCTGCTGCTCAAGCAGGGGCTGAGTTTGCAGAATATGCAAGCCTAGCTGCCAGAGCTGTTGTAGAACTTTCAAGGCAATATTGTGTTGATGATGGTGGTTCATGCCACTTGGGTTTCAAGGATGAAAGGTTGGAACATGGGCAATCATTTAAAGATGCTACCTCTGCTGCTCAAGCAGCGGCTGAGTTTGCATAACATGCAAGTCTAGCTGCCAGAGCTGTTGTAGAACTTTCAAGGCAATATTGTGTTGATGATGGTAGTTCATGCCACTAAGGTTTAGGAGATGAAAGGTTGGAACATGGGCAATCATTTCCTGGAGATGGTAATGGTAATTTTTCTGTTGGCAGGCATAATATGAACATGAAATTTAAGGATGCTACCTCTGCTGCTCAAGCAGCGGCTGAGTTTGCATAACATGCAAGTCTAGCTGCCAGAGCTGTTGTAGAACTTTCAAGGCAATATTGTGTTGATGGTGGTGGTTCATGCCACTTGGGTTTCAAGGATGAAAGGTTGGAACATGGGCAATCATTTCCTGGAGATGGTAATGGTAATATTTCGGTTGGCAGGCAGAATTGGAACATGAAATTTAAGGATGCTACCTCTGCTGCTCAAGCAGCGGCTGAGTTTATAGAGCATTCATGCCTAGCTGCCAGAGCTGTTGTAGAACATTCAAGGCAATATTGTGTTGATGATGGTGGTTCATGCCACTAAGGTTTCAAGGATGAAAGGTTTTAACATGGGCAATCATTTCCTGGAGATGGTAATGGTAATTTTTCTGTTGGTAGACATAATATGAACATGAAATTTAAGGATGCTACCTCTGCTGCTCAAGCAGCGGCTGAGTTTGCATAATATGCAATTCTAGCTGCCAGAGCTATTGTAGAACTTTCAAGGCAATATTGTGTTGATGATGGTGGTTCATGCCACTAAGGTTTCAAGGATGAAAGGTTGGAACATGGGCAATCATTTCCTAGAGATGGTACTGGTAATTTTTCTGTTGGCAGACATAATATGAACATGAAATTTAAGGATGCTACCTCTACTGCTCAAGCAGCGGCTGAGGTTGCATAACATGCAAGTCTAGCTGCCAGAGCTGTTGTAGAACTTTCAAGGCAATATTGTGTTGATAATGGTGGTTCATGCCACTTGGATTTCAAGGATGAAAGGTTGGAACATGGGCAATCATTTCCTGGAGACGGTAATGGTAATTTTTCTGTTGGCAGGTAGAATTGGAATATGAAATTTAAGGATGCTACCTCTGCTGTTCAAGCAGCGGCTGTGTTTGCAGAACATGCAAGCCTAGCTGCCAGAGCTGTTGTAGAACTTTCAAGGCAATATTGTGTTGATGATGGTGGTTCATGCCACTTGGGTTTCAAGGATGAAAGATTGGAACATGGGCAATCATTTCCTCGAGATGGTAATGGTAATTTTTTGGTTGGCAGGCAGAATTGGAACATGAAATTTAAGGATGCTACCTCTGCTGCTCAAGCAGCGGCTGAGTTTGCATAATATGCAATTCTAGCTGCCAGAGCTATTGTAGAACTTTCAAGACAATATTGTGTTGATGATGGTGGTTCATGCCACTAAGGTTTCAAGGATGAAAGGTTGGAACATGGGCAATCATTTCCTAGAGATGGTACTGGTAATTTTTCTGTTGGCAGACATAATATGAACATGAAATTTAAGGATGCTACCTCTACTGCTCAAGCAGCGGCTGAGGTTGCATAACATGCAAGTCTAGCTGCCAGAGCTGTTGTAGAACTTTCAAGGCAATATTGTGTTGATGATGGTGGTTCATGCCACTTGGATTTCAAGGATGAAAGGTTGGAACATGGGCAATCATTTCCTGGAGATGGTAATGGTAATTTTTCTATTGGCAGGCAGAATTGGAACATGAAATTTAAGGATGCTACCTCTGCTGTTCAAGCAGCGGCTGTGTTTGCAGAACATGCAAGCCTAGCTGCCAGAGCTGTTGTAGAACTTTCAAGGCAATATTGTGTTGATGATGGTGGTTCATGCCACTTGGGTTTCAAGGATGAAAGATTGGAACATGGGCAATCATTTCCTCGAGATGGTAATGGTAATTTTTTGGTTGGCAGGCAGAATTGGAACATGAAATTTAAGGATGCTACCTCTGCTGCTCAAGCAGCGGCTGAGTTTACAGAACATTCACGCCTAGCTGCCAGAGCTGTTGTAGAACTTTCAAGGCAATATTGTGTTGATGATGGTGGTTCATGCCACTAAGGTTTCAAGGATGAAAGGTTGGAACATGGGCAATCATTTCGTGGAGATGGTAATGGTAATTTTTCTGTTGGCAGACATAATATGAACATGAAATTTAAGGATGCTACCTCTACTGCTCAAGCAGCGGCTGAGTTTGCCTAACATGCAAGCCTAGCTGCCAGAGCTGTTGTAGAACTTTCAAGGCAATATTGTGTTGATGATGGTGGTTCATGCCACTTAGGTTTCAAGGATGAAAGGTTGGAACACGGGCTATCTTTCCTAGAGATGGTAATGGTAATTTTTCTGTTGGCAGGCAGAATTCGAACATGAAATTTAAGGATGCTACCTCTGCTGCTCAAGCAGCGGCTGAGTTTGCATAATATGCAAGTCTAGCTGCCAGAGCTGTTGTAGAACATTCAAGGCAATATTGTGTTGATGATGGTGGTTCATGCCACTTGGGTTTCAAGGATGAAAGGTTGGAACATGGGCAATCATTTAAGGATGCTACCTCTGCTGCTCAAGCAGCGGCTGAGTTTGCATAACATGCAAGTCTAGCTGCCAGAGCTGTTGTAGAACTTTCAAGGCAATATTGTGTTGATGATGGTGGTTCATGCCACTTGGGTTTCAAGGATGAAAGGTTGGAACATGGGCAATCATTTAAGGATGCTACCTCTGCTGCTCAAGCAGCGGCTGAGTTTGCATAACATGCAAGTCTAGTTGCCAGAGCTGTTGTAGAACTTTAAAGGCAATATTGTGTTGATGATGGTGGTTCATGCCACTAAGGTTTCAAGGATGAAAGGTTGGAACATGGGCAATCATTTCCTGGAGATGTTAATGGTAATTTTTCTGTTGGCAGACATAATATGAACATGAAATTTAAGGACGCTACCTCTGCTGCTCAAGCAGCGGCTGAGTTTGCATAATATGCAAGTCTAGCTGCCAGAGCTGTTGTAGAACTTTCAAGGCAATATTGTGTTGATGATGGTGGTTCATGCCACTAAGGTTTCAAGGATGAAAGGTTGGAACATGGGCAATCATTTCCTAGAGATGGTAATAGTAATTTTTCTGTTGGCAGACATAATATGAACATGAAATTTAAGGATGCTACCTCTGATGCTCAAGCTGCGGCTGAGTTTGCATAACATGCAAGTCTAGCTGCCAGAGCTGTTGTAGAACTTCCAAGGCAATATTGTGTTGATGATGGTGGTTCATGCCACTAGGATTTCAAGGATGAAAGGTTGGAACATAGGCAATCATTTCCTGGAGGCGGTAATGGTAATTTTTCTGTTGGCAGGCAGAATTGGAACATGAAATTTAAGGATGCTACCTCTGCTGCTCAAGCAGCGGCTGTGTTTGCAGAACATGCAAGCCTAGCTACCAGAGCTGTTGTAGAACTTTCAAGGCAATATTGTGTTGATGATGGCGGTTCATGCCACTTGGGTTTCAAGGATGAAAGGTTGGAACATGGGCAATCATTTCCTGGAGATGGTAATGGTAATTTTTCTGTTGGTAGGCAGAATTGGAAAATGAAATTTAAGGATGCTACCTCTGCTGCTCAAGCAGCGGCTGAGTTTGCAGAGCATGCAAGCCTAGCTGCCACAGCTGTTGTAGAACTTTCAAGGCAATATTGTGTGGATGATGGTGGTTCATGCCAATTAGGTTTCAAGGATGAAAGGTAGGAACATGGGCAATCATTTCCTAGAGATGGTAATTGTAATTTTTCTGTTGGCAGGCAGTATTGGAACATGAAATTTAAGGATGCTACCTCTGTTGCTCAAGTAGCGGCTGAGTTTGTAGAATATGCAAGCCTAGCCGCCAGAGATTTTGTAGAACTTTCAAGGCAATATTGTGTTGATGATGGTGGTTCATGGCACTTAGGTTTCAAGGATGAAAGGCTGGAACATGGGAAATAATTTCCTGGAGATGGTAATGGTAATTTTTCTGTTGGTAGGCATAATTGGAACATGAAATTTAAGGATGCTACCTCTGCTGCTCAAGCAGCGGCTATGTTTGCAGAACATGCAAGCCTAGCTGCCAGAGCTGTTGTAGAACTTTCAAGGCAATATTGTGTTGATGATGGTGGTTCATGCCAAGGATGAAAGTTTTGAACATGGGAAATCATTTAAGGATGCTACCTCTGCTGCTCAAGCAGCGGCTGAGTTTGCATAATATGCAAGTCTAGCTGCCAGAGCTGTTGTAGTACTTTCAAGGCAATATTGTGTTGATGATGGTAGTTCATGCCACTTGGGATTCAAGGATGAAAGGTTGGAACATGGGCAATCATTTCCTGGAGATGGTAATGGTAATATTTCGGTTGGCAGGCAGAATTGGAACATGAAATTTAAGTATGCTACCTCTGCTGCTCAAGCAGCAGCTGAGTTTGTAGAACATTCAAGCCTAGCTGCCGAGCTATTATAGAACTTTTAATGCAATATTGTGTTGATGATGGTTGTTCATGCCACTTAGGTTTCAAGTATGAAAGGTTGGAACATGGGCAATCAATTCCTGGAGATGGTAATGGTTATTTTTCGGTTGGCATGCCGAATTGGAACATGAAATTTAAGGATGCTACCTCTGCTGCTCAAGCAGTGGCTGAGTTTGTAGAACATTCAAGCCTAGCTACCAGAGCTGTTGTAGAACTTGAAAGGCAATATTGTGTGGAAGATGGTGGTTCATGCCACTTAGGTTTCAAGTATGAAAGGTTGGAACATGGGCAATCATTTCCTAGAGATGGTAATGGTAATTTTTCTGTTGGCAGACATAATATGAACATGAAATTTAAGGATTCTACCTCTGATGCTCAAGCAGCGGCTGAGTTTGCATAATATGCAAGTCTAGCTGCCAGAGCTGTTGAAGAACTTTTAAGGAAATATTGTGTTGATGATGGTGGTTCATGCCACTAAGGTTTCAAGGATGAAAGGTTGGAACATGGGCAATCATTTCCTAGAGATGGTAATGGTAATTTTTTTGTTGGCAGGCGAAATTGGAACATTAAAATTAAGGATGCTACCTCTGTTGCTCAAGCAGCGGCTGAGTTTGCAGAATATGCAAGCCTAGATGCCAGAGCTGTTGTAGAACATTCAAGGCAATATTGTGTTGATGATGGTGGTTCATGCCACTTAGGTTTCAAGGATGAAAGGTTGGAACATGGGCAATCATTTCCTGGAGATGGTAATTTTTCTATTGGCAGGCAGAATGGGAACATAAAATTTAAGGATGCTACCTCTGCTGCTCAAGCAGTGGCTGAGTTTGCATAACATGCAAGTCTAGCTGCCAGAGCTGTTGTAGAACTTTCAAGGCAATATTGTATTGATGATGGTGGTTCATGCCACTTGGATTTCAAAGATGAAAGGTTGGAACATGGGCAATCATTTCCTGGAGACGGTAATGGTAATTTTTCTGTTGGCAGGCAGAATTGGAACATGAAATTTAAGGATGCTACCTCTGCTGTTCAAGCAGCGGCTGTGTTTGCAGAACATTCACGCCAAGCTGCCAGAGCTGTTGTAGAACTTTCAAGGCAATATTCTGTTGATGATGGTGGTTCATGCCACTAAGGTTTCAAGGATGAAAGGTTGGAACATGGGCAATCATTTCCTGGAGATGGTAATGGTAATTTTTCTGTTGGCAGACATAATATGAACATGAAATTTAAGGATGCTACCTCTGCTGCTCAAGCAGCGGCTGAGTTTGCATAATATGCAAGTCTAGCTGCCAGAGCTGTTGTAGAACTTTCAAGGCAATATTGTGTTGATGATGGTGGTTCATGCCACTTGGGTTTCAAGGATGAAAGGTTGGAACATGGGCAATCATTTAAGGATGCTACCTCTGCTGCTCAAGCAGCGGCTGAGTTTGCATAACATGCAAGTCTAGCTGCCAGAGCTGTTATAGAACTTTCAAGGCAATATTGTGTTGATGATGGTGGTTCATGCCACTAAGGTTTCAAGGATGAAAGGTTGGAACATGGGAAATCATTCCCTGGAGATGGTAATGGTAATTTTTCTGTTGGCAGACATAATATGAACATGAAATTTAAGGATGCTACCTCTGCTGCTCAAGTAGCGGCTGAGTTTGCATAATATGCAAGTCTAGCTCCCAGAGCTGTTGTAGAACTTTCAAGGCAATATTGTGTTGATGATGGTGGTTCATGCCACTTGGGTTTCAAGGATGAAAGGTTGGAACATGGGCAATCAATTCCTGGAGATGGTAATGGTTATTTTTCGTTTGGCATGCCGAATTGGAACATGAAATTTAAGGATGCTACCTCTGCTGCTCAAGCAGTGGCTGAGTTTGTAGAACATTCAAGCCTAGCTGCCAGAGCTATTGTAGAACTTGAAAGGCAATATTGTGTGGAAGATGGTGGTTCATGCCACTTAGGTTTCAAGTATGAAAGGTTGGAACATGGGCAATCATTTCCTGGAGATGGTAATGGTAATTTTTCTGTTGGCAGGCAGAATTGGAACATGAAATTTAAGGATGCCACCTCTACTGCTCAAGCAGCGGCTGAGTTTGCAGAGCATGCAAGCCTAGCTGCCACAGCTGTTGTAGAACTTTCAAGGCAATATTGTGTTGATGATGGTGGTTCATGCCACTTAGGTTTCAAGGATGAAAGGTAGGGACATGGGCAATCATTTCCTAGAGATGGTAATTGTAATTTTTTTGTTGGCAGGCAGAATTGGAACATGAAATTTAAGGATGCTACCTCTTTGCTCAAGTAGCGGCTGAGTTTGTAGAACATGCAAGCCTAGCCGCCAGAGATTTTGTAGAACTTTCAAGGCAATATTGTGTTGATGATGGTGGTTCATGGCACTTAGGTTTCAAGGATGAAAGGCAGGAACATGGGAAATAATTTCTTGGAGATGGTAATGGTAATTTTTCTGTTGGTAGGCATAATTGGAACATGAAATTTAAGGATGCTACCTCTGCTGCTCAAGCAGCGGCTATGTTTGCAGAACATGCAAGCCTAGCTGCCAGAGCTGTTGTAGAACTTACAAGGCAATATTGTGTTAATGATGGTGGTTCATGCCACTTGGGTTTCAAGGATGAAAGGTTGGAACATGGGCAATCATTTCCTCGAGATGGTAATGGTAATTTTTTGGTTGGCAGGCAGAATTGGAACATGAAATTTAAGGATGCTACCTCTGCTGCTCAAGCAGCGGCTGAGTTTGCAGAACATGCAAGCCTAACTGCCAGAGCTGTTGTAGAACTTTCAAGGCAATATTATATTGATGATGGTGGTTCATGCCACTTAGGTTTCAAGGATGAAAGGCTAGAACATGGGCAATCATTTCCTGGAGATGGTAATGGTAAATTGTTTTGTTGCAGGAAGAATTAGAACATGAAATTTAAGGATGCTACCTGTACTGCTCAAGCAGCGACTGAGTTTACAGAACATGCAAGCCTAGCTGCTTGAGCTATTGTAGAACTTTTAATGCAATATTGTGTTGATGATGGTGGTTCATGCCACTTAGGTTTCAAGTATGAAAGGTTGTAACATGGGTAATCATTTCCTGGAGATGGTAATGGTAATTTTTCTGTTGGCAGGCGGAATTGGAACATGAAATTTAAGGATGCTACCTCTGCTGCTCAAGCAGCGGCTGAGTTTGCAGAGCATGCAAGCCTAGCTGCCACTGCTGTTGTAGAACTTTGAAGGCAATATTGTGTTGATGATGGTGGTTCATGCCACTTAGGTTTCAAGGATGAAAGGTTGGAACATGGGCAATCATTTCCTAGAGATGGTAATGGTAATTTTTCTGTTGGCAGGCAGAATTGGAACATGAAATTTAAGGATGCTACCTCTGATGCTCAAGCAGCAGCTGAGTTTGCAGAACATACAAGCCTAGCTGCCAGAGCTATTGTAGAACTTTCAAGGCAATATTGTGTTGATGATGGTGGTTCCTGCCACTTTGGTTTCAAGTATGAAAGGTTGGAATATGGGCAATCATTTCCTGGAGATGGTAATTTTTCTATTGGCAGGCAGAATTGGAACATAAATTTTAAGGATGCTACCTCTGCTGCTTAAGCAGCGGCTGACTTTGCAGAACATGCAAGCCTAGGTGCCAGAGCTGTTGTAGAACTTTCAAGGCAATGTTGTGTTGATGATGGTGGTTCATGCCACTTAGGTTTCAAGGATGAAAGGCTAGAACATGTGCAATCATTTCCTGGAGATGGTAATGGTAAATTGTTTTGTTGCAGGAAGAATTAGAACATGAAATTTAAGGATGCTACCTCTGCTGCTCAAGCAGCGGCTGACTTTGCAGAACATACAAGCCTAGCTTCCAGAGCTGTTATAGAACTTTCAAGGCAATATTGTATTGATGATGGTGGTTCATGCCACTTAGGTTTAAAGGATGAAAGGCTAGAACATGGGCAATCATTTCCTGGAGATGGTAATGGTAAATTGTTTTGTTGCAGGAAGAATTAGAACATGAAATTTAAGGATGCTACCTGTACTGCTCAAGCAGCGACTAAGTTTACAGAACATGCAAGCCTAGCTGCCAGAGCTATTGTAGAACTTTTAATGCAATTTTGTGTTGATGATGGTGGTTCATGCCACTTAGGTTTCAAGTATGAAAGGTTGTAACATGGGTAATCATTTCTTGGAGATGGTAATGGTAATTTTTCTGTTGGCAGGCGGAATTGGAACATGAAATTTAAGGATGCTACCTCTGCTACTCAAGCAGCGGCTGAGTTTGCAGAGCATGCAAGCCTAGCTGCCACAGCTGTTGTAGAACGTTGAAGGCAATATTGTGTTGATGATGGTGGTTCATGCCACTTAGGTTTCAAGGATGAAAGGTTGGAACATAGGCAATCATTTCCTAGAGATGGTAATGGTAATTTTTCTGTTGGCAGGCAGAATTGGAACATGAAATTTAAGGATGCTACCTCTGATGCTCAAGCAGCGGCTGAGTTTGCAGAACATGCAAGCCTAGCTGCCAGAGCTATTGTAGAACTTTCAAGGCAATATTGTGTTGATGATGGTGGTTCATGCCACTTTGGTTTCAAGGATGAAAGGTTGGAATATGGCAATCATTTCCTGGAGATGGTAATTTTTCTATTGGCAAGTAGAATTGGAACATAAATTTTAAGAATGCTACCTCTGCTGCTCAAGCAGCGGCTGACTTTGCAGAACATGCAAGCCTAGGTGCCAGAGCTGTTGTAGAACTTTCAAGGCAATGTTGTGTTGATGATGGTGGTCCATGCCACTTAGGTTTCAAGGATGAAAAGCTAGAACATGTGCAATCATTTCTTGGAGATGGTAATGGTAAATTGATTTGTTGCAGGAAGAATTAGAACATGAAATTTAAGGATGCTACCTCTGCTGCTCAAGCAGCGGCTGACTTTGCAGAACATACAAGCCTAACTGCCAGAGCTGTTGTAGAATTTTAAAGGCAATATTGTGTTGATGATGGTGGTTCATGCCACTTAGGTTTCAAGGATGAAAGGTTGGAACATGGGCAATCATTTCCTCGGGATGGTAATTGTAATTTTTCTGTTAGCAGGCAGAATTGGAACATGAAATTTAAGGATGCTACCTTTGCTGCTCAAGCAGCGTCTGAGTTTGTAGAACATGCAAGCCTAGCTACCAGAGCTGTTGTAGAACTTTCAAGGCAATATTGTGTTGATGATAGTGGTTCATGCCACTTAGGTTTATAGGATGAAAGGTTGGAACATGGGCAATCATTTCCTGGAGATGGTAATGGTAATTTTTCGGTTGGCATGCAGAATTGGAACATGAAATTTAAGGATGCTACATCTTCTGCTCAAGCAGCGGTTGAGTTTGTAGAACATTCAAGCCTAGTTGCCAGATCTGTTGTAGAACTTTAAAGGTAATATTGTGTGGATGATGGTGGTTCATGCCACTTATGTTTCAAGTATGAAAGGTTGGAACATGGGCAATCATTTCCTGGAGATGGTAATGGTAATTTTTCTGTTGGCAGGCGGAATTGGAACATGAAATTTAAGGATGCTACCTCTGCTGCTCAAGCAGCGGCTGAGTTTGCAGAGCATGCAAGCCTAGCAGCCACAGCTGTTGTAAAACTTTGAAGGCAATATTGTGTTGATGATAGTGGTTCATGCCACTTAGGTTTCAAAGATGAAAGGTTGGAACATGGGCAATCATTTCGTAGAGATGGTAATGGTAATTTTTCTGTTGGCAGGCAGAATTGGAACATGAAATTTAAGGATGCTACCTCTGCTGCTCAAGCAGCGGCTGAGTTTGCAGAACATGCTAGCCTAGCCGCCAGAGCTTTTGTAGAACTTTCAAGGCAATATTGTGTTGATGGTGGTGGTTCATGCCACTTAGATTTCGAGGATGAAAGATTGGAACAAGGGCAATTATTTGCTGGAGATGGTAATGGTAAATTTTCTGTTGGCAGGCATAATTGGAACATGAAATTTAAGGATGCTACCTCTGCTGCTCAAGCAGCGGCTGACTTTGCAGAACATACAAGCCTAAGTGCCAGAGCTGTTGTAGAACTTTCAAGGCAATATTGTGTTGATGATGGTTGTTCATGCCACTTAGGTTTCAAGGATGAAAGGTTGGAATATGGGAAATCATTTATTGGAGATGGTAATGGTAATATTTCTGTTGGTAGGCAGAATTGGAACATGAAATTTAAGGATGCTACCTCTGCTGCTCAAGCAGCAGCTGAGTTTGCAGAACATGCAAGCCTAGCTGCCAGAGCTGTTGTAGAACTTTCAAGGCAATATTGTGTTGATGATGGTGGTTCATTCCACTTTGGTTTCTAGGATGAAAGGTTGGAACATAGGCAATCATTTCCTGGAGATGGTAATGGTAATTTTTCTGTTGGCAAGCAGAATTGGAACATGAAAATTAAGGATGCTACCACTGCTGCTCAAGCAGCGGCTGAGTTTGCAGAGCATGCAAGCCTAGGTGCCAGAGCTGTTGTAGAACTTTCAAGGCAATATTGTGTTGATGATGGTGGTTCATGCCACTTAGGTTTCAAGGATGAAAGGTTGGAACATGGGCAATCATTTATTGGAGATGGTAATGGTAATTTTTCTGTTGGTAGGCAGAATTGGAACATGAAATTTAAGGATGCTACCTCTGCTGCTCAAGCAGCGGCTGAGTTTGCAGAACATGCAAGCCTAGCTGCCAGAGCTGTTGTAGAACTTTCAAGGCAATATTGTATTGATGATGGTGGTTCATGACACTTAGGGTTCAAGGATGAAAGGCTAGAACATGGGCAATCATTTCCTGGAGATGGTAATGGTAAATTGTTTTGTTGCAGGAAGAATTAGAACATGAAATTTAAGGATGCTACCTGTACTGCTCAAGCAGCGACTGAGTTTACAGAACATGCAAGCCTAGCTGCTAGAGCTATTGTAGAACTTTTAATGCAATATTGTGTTGATGATGGTGGTTCATGCCACTTAGGTTTCAAGTATGAAAGGTTGTAACATGGGTAATCATTTCCTGGAGATGGTAATGGTAATTTTTCTGTTGGCAGGCGGAATTGGAACATGAAATTTAAGGATGCTACCTCTGCTGCTCAAGCAGCGGCTGAGTTTGCAGAGCATGCAAGCCTAGCTGCCACTGCTGTTGTAGAACTTTGAAGGCAATATTGTGTTGATGATGGTGGTTCATGCCACTTAGGTTTCAAGGATGAAAGGTTGGAACATGGGCAATCATTTCCTAGAGATGGTAATGGTAATTTTTCTGTTGGCAGGCAGAATTGGAACATGAAATTTAAGGATGCTACCTCTGCTGCTCAAGCAGCGGCTGAGTTTGCAGAACATGCAAGCCTAGCTGCCAGAGCTATTGTAGAACTTTCAAGGCAATATTGTGTTGATGATGGTGGTTCCTGCCACTTTGGTTTCAAGGATGAAAGGTTGGAATATGGGCAATCATTTCCTGGAGATGGTAATTTTTCTATTGGCAGGCAGAATTGGAACATAAATTTTAAGGATGCTACCTCTGCTGCTCAAGCAGCGGCTGACTTTGCAGAACATGCAAGCCTAGGTGCCAGAGCTGTTGTAGAACTTTCAAGGCAATGTTGTGTTAATGATGGTGGTTCATGCCACTTAGGTTTCAAGGATGAAAGGCTAGAACATGTGCAATCATTTCCTGGAGATGGTAATGGTAAATTGTTTTGTTGCAGGAAGAATTAGAACATGAAATTTAAGGATGCTACCTCTGCTGCTCAAGCAGCGGCTGACTTTGCAGAACATACAAGCCTAGTTGCCAGAGCTGTTGTAGAACTTTCAAGGCAATATTGTATTGATGATGGTGGTTCATGCCACTTAGGTTTCAAGGATGAAAGGCTAGAACATGGGCAATCATTTCCTGGAGATGGTAATGGTAAATTGTTTTGTTGCAGGAAGAATTAGAACATGAAATTTAAGGATGCTACCTGTACTGCTCAAGCAGCGACTAAGTTTACAGAACATGCAAGCCTAGCTGCCAGAGCTATTGTAGAACTTTTAATGTAATATTGTGTTGATGATGGTGGTTCATGCCACTTAGGTTTCAAGTATGAAAGGTTGTAACATGGGTAATCATTTCTTGGAGATGGTAATGGTAATTTTTCTGTTGGCAGGCGGAATTGGACCATGAAATTTAAGGATACTACCTCTGCTGCTCAAGGCTGAGTTTGCAGAGCATGCAAGCCTAGCTGCCACAGCTGTTGTAGAACTTTGAAGGCAATATTGTATTGATGATGGTGGTTCATGCCACTTAGGTTTCAAGGATGAAAGGTTGGAACATAGGCAATCATTTCCTAGAGATGGTAATGGTAATTTTTCTGTTGGCAGGCAGAATTGGAACATGAAATTTAAGGATGCTACCTCTGATGCTCAAGCAGCGGCTGAGTTTGCAGAACATACAAGCCTAGCTGCCAGAGCTATTGTAGAACTTTCAAGGCAATATTGTGTTGATGATGGTGGTTCATGCCACTTTGGTTTCAAGGATGAAAGGTTGGAATATGGGCAATCATTTCCTGGAGATGGTAATTTTTCTATTGGCAAGCAGAATTGGAACATAAATTTTAAGAATGCTACCTCTGCTGCTCAAGCAGCGGCTGACTTTGCAGAACATGCAAGCCTAGGTGCCAGAGCTGTTGTAGAACTTTCAAGGCAATGTTGTGTTGATGATGGTGGTTCATGCCACTTAGGTTTCAAGGATGAAAAGCTAGAACATGTGCAATCATTTCTTGGAGATGGTAATGGTAAATTGTTTTGTTGCAGGTAGAATTAGAACATGAAATTTAAGGATGCTACCTCTGCTGCTCAAGCAGCGGCTGACTTTGCAGAACATACGAGCCTAGCTGCCAGAGCTGTTGTAGAATTTTCAAGGCAATATTGTGTTGATGATGGTGGTTCATGCCACTTAGGTTTCAAGGATGAAAGGTTGGAACATGGGCAATCATTTCCTCGAGATGGTAATTGTAATTTTTCTTTTGGTAGGCAGAATTGGAACATGAAATTTAAGGATGCTACCTTTGCTGCTCAAGCAGCGTCTGAGTTTGTAGAACATGCAAGCCTAGCTACCAGAGCTGTTGTAGAACTTTCAAGGCAATATTGTATTGATGATGGTGGTTCATGCCACTTAGGTTTATAGGATGAAAGGTTGGAACATGGGCAATCATTTCCTGGAGATGGTAATGGTAATTTTTCGGTTGGCATGCAGAATTGGAACATGAAATTTAAGGATGCTACATCTGCTGCTCAAGCAGCGGTTGAGTTTGTAGAACATTCAAGCCTAGCTGCCAGATCTATTGTAGAACTTTAAAGGTAATATTGTGTGGATGATGGTGGTTCATGCCACTTATGTTTCAAGTATGAAAGGTTGGAACATGGGCAATCATTTCCTGGAGATGGTAATGGTAATTTTTCTGTTGGCAGGCGGAATTGGAACATGAAATTTAAGGATGCTACCTCTGCTGCTCAAGCAGCGGCAGAGTTTGCAGAGCATGCAAGCCTAGCAGCCACAGCTGTTGTAGAACTTTGAAGGCAATATTGTGTTGATGATAGTGGTTCATGCCACTTAGGTTTCAAAGATGAAAGGTTGGAACATGGGCAATCATTTCCTAGAGATGGTAATGGTAATTTTTCTGTTGGCAGGCAGAATTGGAACATGAAATTTAAGGATGCTACCTCTGCTGCTCAAGCAGCGGCTGAGTTTGCAGAACATGCTAGCCTAGCCGCCAGAGCTTTTGTAGAACTTTCAAGGCAATATTGTGTTGATGATGGTGGTTCATGCCACTGAAAATTTCGAGGATGAAAGTTTGGAACAAGGGCAATTATTTGTTGGAGATGGTAATGGTAAATTTTCTGTTGGCAGGCATAATTGGAACATGAAATTTAAGGATGCTACCTCTGCTGCTCAAGCAGCGGCTGACTTTGCAGAACATACAAGCCTAAGTGCCAGAGCTGTTGTAGAACTTTCAAGGCAATATTGTGTTGATGATGGTGGTTCATGCCACTTAGGTTTCAAGGATGAAAGGTTGGAACATGGGAAATCATTTATTGGAGATGGTAATGGTAATTTTTCTGTTGGTAGGCAGAATTGGAACATGAAATTTAAGGATGCTACCTCTGCTGCTCAAGCAGCAGCTGAGTTTGCCGAACATGCAAGCCTAGCTGCCAGAGCTGTTGTATAACTTTCAAGGCAATATTGTGTTGATGATGGTGGTTCCTTCCACTTTGGTTTCTAGGATGAAAGGTTGGAACATAGGCAATCATTTCCTGGAGATGGTAATGGTAATTTTTCTGTTGGCAAGCAGAATTGGAACATGAAAATTAAGGATGCTACCACTGCTGCTCAAGCAACGACTGAGTTTGCAGAACATGCAAGCCTAGCTACCAGAGCTGTTGTAGAACTTTCAAGTCCATATTGTGTTGATGATGGTGGTTCGTGCTACTTAGGTTTCTAGGATGAAAGGTTGGAACATGGGCAATCATTTCCTGGAGATGGTAATGGTAATGTTTCTGTTGGTAGGAAGAATTGGAACATGAAATTTAAGGATACTACCTCTGCTACTCAAGAAGCGGCTGAGTTTGCAGAACATGCAAGCGTAGGTGCCAGAGCTGTTGTAGAACTTTCAAGGAAATATTGTGTTGATAATGGTGGTTCATGCCACTTAGGTTTCAAGGATGAAAGCTTGGAACATAGGCAATCATTTCCTGGAGATGGTAAAGGTAATCTTTCTGTTGGCAAGCAGAATTGGAATATGAAATTTAAGGATGCTACCACTGCTGCTCAAGCAGCGGCTGAGTTTGCAGAACATGCAAGCCTAGCTACCAGAGCTGTTGTAGAACTTTCAAGGCAATATTGTGTTGATGATGGTGGTTCGTGCCACTTAGGTTTCAAGGATGACAGGTTGGAATATGGGCAATCATTTCCTAGAGATGGTAATTTTTCTATTGGCAGGCAGAATTGGAACATGAAATTTAAGGATGCTACCTCTGCTGCTCAAGCAGCGGCTGACTTTGCAGAACATGCAAGCCTAGGTGCCAGAGCTGTTGTAAAACTTTCAAGGAAATATTGTGTTGATGATGATGGTTCATGCCACTTAGGTTTCAAGGATGAAAGGTTGGAACATGGGCAATCATTTATTGGAGATGGTAATGGTAATATTTTTGTTGGGAGGCAGAATTGGAACATGAAATTTAAGGATGCTACCTCTGCTGCTCAAGCAGCGGCTGACTTTGCAGAACATGCAAGCCTAGGTGCTAGAGCTGTTGTAGAACTTTCAAGGCAATGTTGTGTTGATGATGGTGGTTCATGCCACTTAGGTTTCAAGGATGAAAAGCTAGAACATGTGCAATCATTTCTTGGAGATGGTAATGGTAAATTGTTTTGTTGCAGGAAGAATTAGAACATGAAATTTAAGGATGCTACCGCTGCTGCTCAAGCAGCGGCTGACTTTGCAGAACATACAAGCCTAGCTGCCAGAGCTGTTGTAGAATTTTCAAGGCAATATTGTGTTGGTGATGGTGGTTCATGCCACTTAGGTTTCAAGGATGAAAGGTTGGAACATGGGCAATCATTTCCTCGAGATGGTAATTGTAATTTTTCTATTGGCAGGCAGAATTGGAACATGAAATTTAAGGATGCTACCTTTGCTGCTCAAGCAGCGTCTGAGTTTGCAGAACATGCTAGCCTAGCCGCCAGAGCTTTTGTAGAACTTTCAAGGCAATATTGTGTTGATGATGGTGGTTCATGCCACTTAGATTTCGAGGATGAAAGTTTGGAACAAGGGCAATTATTTGTTGGAGATGGTAATGGTAAATTTTCTGTTGGCAGGCATAATTGGAACATGAAATTTAAGGATGCTACCTCTGCTGCTCAAGCAGCGGCTGACTTTGCAGAACATACAAGCCTAAGTGCCAGAGCTGTTGTAGAACTTTCAAGGCAATATTGTGTTGATGATGGTGGTTCATGCCACTTAGGTTTCAAGTATGAAAGGTTGGAATATGGGAAATCATTTATTGGAGATGGTAATGGTAATTTTTCTGTTGGCAGGCAGAATTGGAACATGAAATTTAAGGATACTACCTCTGCTACTCAAGAAGCGGCTGAGTTTGCAGAACATGCAAGCCTAGGTGCCAGAGCTTTTGTAGAACTTTCAAGGCAATATTGTGTTGATGATGGTGGTTCATGCCACTTAGGTTTCAAGGATGAAAGGTTGGAAAAGATGCAATCTATTCCTGGAGATAGTAATGGTAATTTTTCTGTTGGCAGGCAGAATTGGAACATGAAATTTACGGATGCTACCTCTGCTGATCAAACAGCGACTGACTTTGCAGAACATGCAAACCTAGCTGCCGGAGGTGTTGTAGAACTTTCAAGGCAATATTGTGTTGATGATGGTGGTTCAAGCCTCTTAGGTTTCAAGGATGAAAGGTTGGAACATGGGCAATCATTTCCTAGAGATGGTAATGGTAATTTTTCTGTTGGCAGGCAAAATTGGAACATGAAATTAAAGGATGCTACCTTTGCTACTCAAGCAGCGGCTGACTTTGCAGAACATGCAACACTAGCTGCCAGAGCTGTTGTAGAACTTTCAAGGCAATATTGTGTTGATGATGGTGGTTCATGACACTTAGGTTTCAAGGATGAATGGTTGGAACATGGGCAATCATTTCCTAGAGATGGTAATGGTAATTTTTCTGTTGGCAGGCAGAATTGGAACATGAAATTTAAGGATGCTACCTCTGCTAATCAAGAAGCGACTGAGTTTGCAGAACATGCAAGCCTAGGTGCCAGAGCTTTTGTAGAACTTTCAAGGCAATATTGTGTTGATGATGGTGGTTCATGCCACTTAGGTTTCAAGGATGAAAGGTTGGAACATGGGCAATCATTTCCCGGAGATAGTAATGGTTATTTTTCTGTTGGAAGGCATAATTGGAACATGAAATTTAAGGATGCTACCTCTGCTGCTCAAGCAGCGGCTGACTTTGTAGAACATGCAAGCCTAGCTGCCAGAGGTGTTGTAGAACTTTCAAGGCAATATTGTGTTGATGATGGTTGTTCAAGCCTCGTAGGTTTCAAGGATGAAAGGTTGGAACATGGGCAATCATTTCCTGGAGATGGTAATGGTAATTTTTCTGTTGGCAAGCAGAATTGGAACTTGAAAATTAAGGATGCTACCTCTGCTGCTCAAGCATCGGCTGAGTTTGCAAAACATGCAAGCCTAGCTGCCAGAGCTGTTGTAGAACTTTCAAGGCAATATTGTGTTGATGATGGTGGTTCATGCCACTTAGGTTTCAAGGATAAAAGGTTGGAACATGGGCAATCATTTCCTAGAGATGGTAATGGTAATTTTTCTGTTGGCAGGCAGAATAGGAACATGAAATTTAAGGATACTACTGTTACTCAAGAAGTGGCTGAGTTTACACAACATGCAAGCCTAGGTGCCAGAGCTTTTGTAGAATTTTCAAGGCAATATTGCGTTGATGATGGTGGTTCATGCCACTTAGGTTTCAAGGATGAAAGGTTGGAACAGATGCAATCTATTCCTGGAGATAGTAATGGTAATTTTTCTGTTGGCAGGCAGAATTGGAACATGAAATTTACGGATGCTACCTCTGCTGATCAAACAACGACTGACTTTGCAGAACATGCAAACCTAGCTGCCGGAGGTGTTGTAGAACTTTCAAGGCAATATTGTGTTGATGATGGTGGTTCAAGCCTCTTAGGTTTCAAGGATGAAAGGTTGGAACATGGGCAATCATTTCCTAGAGATGGTAATGGTAATTTTTCTGTTGGCAGGCAGAATTGGAACATGAAATTAAAGGATGCTACCTCTGCTACTCAAGCAGCGGCTGACTTTGCAGAACATGCAACACTAGCTGCCAGAGCTGTTGTAGAACTTTCAAGGCAATATTGTGTTGATGATAGTGGTTCATGACACTTAGGTTTCAAGGATGAAAGGTTGGAACATGGGCAATCATTTCCTAGAGATGGTAATGGTAATTTTTCTGTTGGCAGGCAGAATTGGAACATGAAATTTAAGGATGCTACCTCTGCTGCTCAAGCATCGGCTGAGTTTGCAGAACATGCAAGCCTAGCTGCCAGAGCTGTTGTAGAACTTTCAAGGCAATATTGTGTTGATGATGGTGGTTCATGTCACTTAGGTTTCAAGGATGAAAGGTTGGAACATGGGCAATCATTTCCTGGAGATGGTTATGGTAATTTTTCTGTTAGCAGGCAGAATTGGAACATGAAATTTAAGGATACTACCTCTGCTACTCAAGAAGCGGCTGAGTTTACAGAACATGCAAGCCTAGGTGCTAGAGCTTTTGTAGAACTTTCAAGGCAATATTGTGTTGATGATGGTGGTTCATGCCACTTAGGTTTCAAGGATGAAAGGTTGGAACATGGGCAATCATTTCCTGGAGACAGTAATGGTAATTTTTCTGTTGGCAGGCAGAATTGGAACATGAAATTTAAGGATGCTACCTCTGCTACTCAAGCAGCGGCTGAGTTTGCAGAACATGCAAGCCTAGCTGCCAGAGCTGTTGTAGAACTTTCAAGGCAATATTGTGTTGATGATGGTGGTTCATTCCACTTTGGTTTCTAGGATGAAAGGTTGGAACATAGGCAATCATTTCCTGGAGATGGTAATGGTAATTTTTCTGTTGGCAAGCAGAATTGGAACATGAAAATTAAGGATGCTACCACTACTGCTCAAGCAGCGGCTGAGTTTGCAGAACATACTAGCTACCAGAGCTGTTGTAGAACTTTCAAGGCCATATTGTGTTGATGATGGTGGTTCGTGCCACTTAGGTTTCAAGGATGAAAGGTTGGAACATGGGAAATCATTTCTTGGAGATGGTAATGGTAATGTTTCTGTTGGTAGGAAGAATTGGAACATGAAATTTAAGGATACTACCTCTGCTACTCAAGAAGCGGTTGAGTTTGTAGAACATGCAAGCCTAGGTGCCAGAGCTGTTGTAGAACTTTCAAGGCAATATTGTGTTGATTATGGTGGTTCATGCCACTTAGGTTTCAAGGATGAAAGGTTGGAACATAGGCAATCATTTCCTGGAGATGGTAATGGTAATTTTTCTGTTGGCAGGCAGAATTGGAACATGAAATTTAAGGATGCTACCTCTGCTGCTTAAGCAGCGGCTGACTTTGCAAAACATGCAAGCCTAGCTGCCAAAGCTATTGTAGAACTTTCAAGGCAATATTGTGTTGATGATGGTGGTTCATGCCACTTAGGTTTCAAGGATGAAAGGTTGGAACATAGGCAATAATTTCCTCGAGATGGTAATGGTAATCTTTCTGTTGGCAAGCAGAATTGGAATATGAAATTTAAGGATGCTACCACTGCTGCTCAAGCAACGACTGAGTTTGCAGAACATGCAAGCCTAGCTACCAGAGCTGTTGTAGAACTTTCAAGGCAATATTGTGTTGATGATGGTGGTTCGTGCCACTTAGGTTTCAAGGATGAAAGGTTGGAATATGGGCAATCATTTCCTGGAGATGGTAATTTTTCTATTGGCAGGCAGAATTGGAACATGAAATTTAAGGATGCTACCTTTGCTGCTCAAGCAGCGGCTGACTTTGCAGAACATGCAAGCCTAGGTGCCAGAGCTGTTGTAGAACTTTCAAGGAAATATTGTGTTGATGATGGTGGTTCATGCCACTTAGGTTTCAAGGATGAAAGGTTGGAACATGGGCAATCATTTATTGGAGATGGTAATGGTAATTCTTTTGTTGGGAGGCAGAATTAGAACATGAAATTTAAGGATGCTACCTCTGCTGCTCAAGCAGCGGCTGAGTTTGCAGAACATGCAAGCCTAGCTGCCAGAGCTGTTGTAGAACTTTCAAGGCAATATTGTGTTGATGATGGTGGTTCATGCTACTTAGGTTTCAAGGATGAAAGGTTGGAACATGGGCAATCATTTCCTGGAGATGGTAATTGTAATTCTTCTACTGGCAGGCAGAATTGGAACATGAAATTTAAGGATGCTACCTCTGCTGCTCAAGCAGCGGCTGAGTTTGCAGAACACGCAAGCCTAGCTACCGGAGCTGTTGTAGAACTTTCAAGGCAATATTGTGTTGATGATGGTGGTTCATGCCACTTAGGTTTCAAGGATGAAAGGTTGGAACATAGGCATCATTTCCTGAAGATAGTAATGGTAATTTTTCTGTTGGCAGGCAGAATTGGAACATGAAATTTAAGGATGCTGCCTCTGCTGCTCAAGCAGCAACTGACTTTGTAGAACATGCAAGCCTAGCTGCCAGAGGTGTTGTAGAACTTTCAAGGCAATATTGTGTTGATGATGGTGGTTCAAGCCTCTTAGGTTTCAAGTATGAAAGGTTGGAACATGGGCAATCATTTCCTAGAGATGGTAAAGGTAATTTTTCTGTTGGCAGGCAGAATTGGAACATGAAATTAAAGGATGCTACCTCTGCTACTCAAGCAGCGGCTGACTTTGCAGAACATGCAACACTAACTGCCAGAGCTGTTGTAGAACTTTCAAAGGCAATATTATGTTGATGATGGTGGTTCGTGCCACTTAGGTTTCAAGGATGAAAGGTTGGAACATGTGCCATCATTTCCTGGAGATGGTAATGGTAATTTTTCTGTTGGCAAGCAGAATTGGAACATGAAAATTAAGGATGCTACCTCTGCTGCTCAAGCATCGGCTGAGTTTGCAGAACATGCAAGCCTAGCTGCCAGAGCTGTTGTAGAACTTTCAAGGCAATATTGTGTTGATGATGGTGGTTCATGCCACTTAGGTTTCAAGGATGAAAGGTTGGAACATTGGCAATCATTTCCTGGAGATGGTAATAGTAATTTTTCTGTTGGCAGGCAGAATTGGAACATGAAATTTAAGGATACTACCTCTGCTACTCAAGAAGCGGCTGAGTTTGCAGAACATGCAAGCCTAGGTGCCAGAGCTTTTGTAGAACTTTCAAGGCAATATTGTGTTGATGATGGTGGTTCATGCCACTTAGGTTTCAAGGATGAAAGGTTGGAACATGGGCAATCATTTCCCGGAGATAGTAATGGTTATTTTTCTGTTGGCAGGCAGAATTGGAACATGAAATTTAAGGATGCTACCTCTGCTGCTCAAGCAGCGGCTGACTTTGCAGAACATGCAAGCCTAGCTGCCAGAGGTGTTGTAGAACTTTCAAGGCAATATTGTGTTGATGATGGTTGTTCAAGCCTCTTAGGTTTCAAGGATGAAAGGTTGGAACATGGGCAATCATTTCCTAGAGATGTTAATGGTAATTTTTATGTTGGCAGGCAGAATTGGAACATGAAATTAAAGGATGCTACCTCTGCTACTCAAGCAGCAACTGACTTTGCAGAACATGCAACACTAGCTGCCAGAGCTGTTGTAGAACTTTCAAGGCAATATTGTGTTGATGATGGTGGTTCATGCCACTTAGGTTTCAAGGATGAAAGGTTGGAACATGGGCAATCATTTCCTGGAGATGGTAATAGTAATTTTTCTGTTGGCAGGCAGAACTGGAACATGAAATTTAAGGATACTACCTCTGCTACTCAAGAAGCGGCTGAGTTTGCAGAACATGCAAGCCTAGGTGCCAGAGCTTTTGTAAAACTTTCAAGGCAATATTGTGTTGATGATGGTGGTTCATGCCACTTAGGTTTCAAGGATGAAAGGTTGGAACAGATGCAATCATTTCCTGGAGATAGTAATGGTAATTTTTCTGTTGGCAGGCAGAATTGGAACATGAAATTTAAGGATGCTACCTCTGCTGATCAAACAGCGATTGACTTTGCAGAACATGCAAGCCTAGCTACCAGAGGTGTTGTAGAACTTTCAAGGCAATATTGTGTTGATGATGGTGGTTCAAGTCTCTTAGGTTTCAAGGATGAAAGGTTGGAACATGGGCAATCATTTCCTAGAGATGGTAATGGTAATTTTTCTGTTGGCATGCAGAATTGGAACATGAAATTAAAGGATGCTACCTCTGCTACTCAAGCAGCGGCTGACTTTGCAGAACATGCAACACTAGCTGCCAGGGCTATTGTAGAACTTTCAAGGCAATATTGTGTTGATGATGGTGGTTCATGCCAATTAGGTTTCAAGGATGAAAGGTTGGAACATGGGCAATCATTTCCTAGAGATGGTAATGGTAATTTTTCTGTTGGCAGGCAGAATTGGAACATGAAATTTAAGGATGCTACCTCTGCTACTCAAGAAGCGACTGAGTTTGCAGAACATGCAAGCCTAGCTGCCAGAGCTGTTGAAGAACTTTCAAGGCAATATTGTGTTGATGATGGTGGTTCATGCCACTTAGGTTTCAAGGATGAAAGGTTGGAAGATGGGCAATTATTTCCTCGAGATGGTAATTGTAATTTTTCTGTTGGGCAGGCAGAATTGGAACATGAAATTTAAGGATGCTACCTCTGCTGCTCAAGCAGCGTCTGAGTTTGTAGAATATGCAAGCCTAGCTGCCAGAGCTGTTGTAGAACTTTTAAGGCAATATTGTGTTGATGATGGTGGTTCATGCCACTTTGGTTTCTAGGATAAAAGGTTGGAACATGGGCAATCATTTCCTGGAGATGGTAATGGTAATTTTTCTGTTGGCAAGCAGAATTGGAACATGAAAATTAAGGATGCTACCTCTGCTGCTCAAGCATCGGCTGAATTTGCAGAACATGCAAGCCTAGCTGCCAGAGCTGTTGTAGAACTTTCAAGGAAATATTGTGTTGATGATGGTGGTTCATGCCACTTAGGTTTCAAGGATGAAAGGTTGGAACATGGGCAATCATTTCCTAGAGATGGTAATGGTAATTTTTCTGTTGGCAGGCAGAATAGGAACATGAAATTTAAGGATACTACCTTTGCTACTCAAGAAGCGGCTGAGTTTACAGAACATGCAAGCCTAGGTGCCAGAGCTTTTGTAGAACTTTCAAGGCAATATTGTGTTGATGATGGTGGTTCATGCCACTTAGGTTTCAAGGATGAAAGGTTGGAACATGGGCAATCATTTCCTGGAGATAGTAATGGTAATTTTTCTGTTGGCAGGCAGAATTGGAACATGAAATTTAAGGATGCTACCTCTGCTGCTCAAGCAGCGTCTGAGTTTGTAGAATATGCAAGCCTAGCTGCCAGAGCTGTTGTAGAATTTCAAGGCAATATTGTGTTGATGATGGTGGTTCATGCCACTTAGGTTTCAAGGATGAAAGGTTGGTACATGGGCAATCATTTCCTAGAGATGGTAATGGTAATTTTTCTGTTGGCAGGCAGAATAGGAACATGAAATTTAAGGATACTACCTCTGCTACTCAAGAAGCGGCTGAGTTTGCAGAACATGCAAGCCTAGGTGCTAGAGCTTTTGTAGAACTTTCAAGGCAATATTGTGTTGATGATGGTGGTTCATGCCACTTAGGTTTCAAGGATGAAAGGTTGGAACATGGGCAATCATTTCCTGGAGATAGTAATGGTAATTTTTCTGTTGGCAGGCAGAATTGGAACATGAAATTTAAGGATGCTACCTCTGCTGCTCAAGCAGCGTCTGAGTTTGTAGAATATGCAAGCCTAGCTGCCAGAGCTGTTGTAGAACTTTCAAGCTAATATTGTGTTGATGATGGTGGTTCATGCCACTTTGGTTTCAAGGATGAAAGGTCGGAACATGGGCAATCATTTCCTGGAGATGGTAATGGTAATTTTTCTGTTGGCAGGCAGAATAGGAACATGAAATTTAAGGATACTACCTTTGCTACTCAAGAAGCGACTGAGTTTACAGAACATGCAAGCCTAGGTGCCAGAGCTTTTGTAGAACTTTCAAGGCAATATTGTGTTGATGATGGTGGTTCATGCCACTTAGGTTTCAAGGATGAAAGGTTGGAACATGGGCAATTACTTCCTCGAGATGGTAATTGTAATTTTTCTGTTGGGCAGGCAGAATTGGAACATGAAATTTAAGTATGCTACCTCTGCTGCTCAAGCAGCGTCTGAGTTTGTAGAATATGCAAGCCTAGCTGCCAGAGCTGTTGTAGAATTTCAAGGCAATATTGTGTTGATGATGGTGGTTCATGCCACTTTGGTTTCTAGGATAAAAGGTTGGAACATGGGCAATCATTTCTTGGAGATGGTAATGGTAATTTTTCTGTTGGCAAGCAGAATTGGAACATGAAAATTAAGGATGCTACCTCTGCTTCTCAAGCATCAGCTGAGTTTGCAGAACATGCAAGCCTAGCTGCCAGAGCTGTTGTAGAACTTTCAAGGAAATATTGTGTTGATGATGGTGGTTCATGCCACTTAGGTTTCAAGGATGAAAGGTTGGAACATGGGCAATCATTTCCTAGAGATGGTAATGGTAATTTTTCTGTTGGCAGGCAGAATAGGAACATGAAATTTAAGGATACTACCTTTGCTACTCAAGAAGCGGCTGAGTTTACAGAACATGCAAGCCTAGGTGCCAGAGCTTTTGTAGAACTTTCAAGGCAATATTGTGTTGATGATGGTGGTTCATGCCACTTAGGTTTCAAGGATGAAAGGTTGGAACATGGGCAATCATTTCCTAGAGATAGTAATGGTAATTTTTCTGTTGGCAGGCAGAATTGGAACATGAAATTTAAGGATGCTACCTCTGCTGCTCAAGCAGCGTCTGAGTTTGTAGAATATGCAAGCCTAGCTGCCAGAGCTGTTGTAGAATTTCAAGGCAATATTGTGTTGATGATGGTGGTTCATGCCACTTAGGTTTCAAGGATGAAAGGTTGGTACATGGGCAATCATTTCCTAGAGATGGTAATGGTAATTTTTCTGTTGGCAGGCAGAATAGGAACATGAAATTTAAGGATACTACCTCTGCTACTCAAGAAGCGGCTGAGTTTGCAGAACATGCAAGCCTAGGTGCTAGAGCTTTTGTAGAACTTTCAAGGCAATATTGTGTTGATGATGGTGGTTCATGCCACTTAGGTTTCAAGGATGAAAGGTTGGAACATGGGCAATCATTTCCTGGAGATAGTAATGGTAATTTTTCTGTTGGCAGGCAGAATTGGAACATGAAATTTAAGGATGCTACCTCTGCTGCTCAAGCAGCGTCTGAGTTTTTAGAATATGCAAGCCTAGCTGCCAGAGCTGTTGTAGAACTTTCAAGCTAATATTGTGTTGATGATGGTGGTTCATGCCACTTTGGTTTCAAGGATGAAAGGTCGGAACATGGGCAATCATTTCCTGGAGATGGTAATGGTAATTTTTCTGTTGGCAGGCAGAATAGGAACATGAAATTTAAGGATACTACCTTTGCTACTCAAGAAGCGACTGAGTTTACAGAACATGCAAGCCTAGGTGCCAGAGCTTTTGTAGAACTTTCAAGGCAATATTGTGTTGATGATGGTGGTTCATGCCACTTAGGTTTCAAGGATGAAAGGTTGGAACATGGGCAATTACTTCCTCGAGATGGTAATTGTAATTTTTCTGTTGGGCAGGCAGAATTGGAACATGAAATTTAAGTATGCTACCTCTGCTGCTCAAGCAGCGTCTGAGTTTGTAGAATATGCAAGCCTAGCTGCCAGAGCTGTTGTAGAATTTCAAGGCAATATTGTGTTGATGATGGTGGTTCATGCCACTTTGGTTTCTAGGATAAAAGGTTGGAACATGGGCAATCATTTCTTGGAGATGGTAATGGTAATTTTTCTGTTAGCAAGCAGAATTGGAACATGAAAATTAAGGATGCTACCTCTGCTTCTCAAGCATCAGCTGAGTTTGCAGAACATGCAAGCCTAGCTGCCAGAGCTGTTGTAGAACTTTCAAGGAAATATTGTGTTGATGATGGTGGTTCATGCCACTTAGGTTTCAAGGATGAAAGGTTGGAACATGGGCAATCATTTCCTAGAGATGGTAATGGTAATTTTTCTGTTGGCAGGCAGAATAGGAACATGAAATTTAAGGATACTACCTTTGCTACTCAAGAAGCGGATGAGTTTACAGAACATGCAAGCCTAGGTGCCAGAGCTTTTGTAGAACTTTCAAGGCAATATTGTGTTGATGATGGTGGTTCATGCCACTTAGGTTTCAAGGATGAAAGGTTGGAACATGGGCAATCATTTCCTGGAGATAGTAATGGTAATTTTTCTGTTGGCAGGCAGAATTGGAACATGAAATTTAAGGATGCTACCTCTGCTGCTCAAGCAGCGGCTGACTTTGCAGAACATGCAAGCCTAGCTGCCAGAGGTGTTGTAGAACTTTCAAGGCAATATTATGTTGATGATGGTTGTTCAAGCCTCTTAGGTTTCAAGGATGAATGGTTGGAACATGGGCAATCATTTCCTAGAGATGGTAATGGTAATTTTTCTGTTGGCAGGCAGAATTGGAACATGAAATTAAAGGATGCTACCTCTGCTACTCAAGCAGTGGCTGACTTTGCAGAACATGCAACACTAGCTGCCAGAGCTGTTGTAGAACTTTCAAGGCAATATTGTGTTGATGATGGTGGTTCATGCCATTTAGGTTTCAAGGATGAAAGGTTGGAACATGGGCAATCATTTCCTGGAGATAGTAATGGTAATTTTTCTGTTGGCAGGCAGAATTGGAACATGAAATTTAAGGATGCTACCTCTGCTGCTCAAGCAGCAGCTGACTTTGCAGAACATGCAAGCCTAGCTGCCTGAGGTGTTGTAGAACTTTCAAGGCAATATTGTGTTGAAGATGGTTTTTCAAGCCTCTTAGGTTTCAAGGATGAATGGTTGGAACATGGGCAATCATTTCCTAGAGATGGTAATGGTGTTGGAACATGGGCAATCATTTCCTGGAGATAGTAATGGTAATTTTTCTGTTGGCAGGCAGAATTGGAACATGAAATTTAAGGATGCTACCTCTGCTGCTCAAGCAGCGTCTGAGTTTGTAGAATATGCAAGCCTAGCTGCCAGAGCTGTTGTAGAAATTTCAAGGCAATATTGTGTTGATGATGGTGGTTCATGCCACTTTGGTTTCTAGGATGAAAGGTCGGAACATGGGCAATCATTTCCTGGAGATGGTAATGGTAATTTTTCTGTTGGCAGGAAGAATAGGAACATGAAATTTAAGGATACTACCTTTGCTACTCAAGAAGCGGCTGAGTTTACAGAACATGCAAGCCTAGGTGCCAGAGCTTCTGTAGAACTTTCAAGGCAATATTGTGTTGATGATGGTGGTTCATGCCACTTAGGTTTCAAGGATGAAAGGTTGGAACATGGGCAATTATTTCCTCGAGATGGTAATAGTAATTTTTCTGTTGGGCAGGCAGAATTGGAACATGAAATTTAAGGATGCTACCTCTGCTGCTCAAGCAGCGTCTGAGTTTGTAGAATATGCAAGCCTAGCTGCCAGAGCTGTTGAAGAACTTTCAAGGCAATATTGTGTTGATGATGGTGGTTCATGCCACTTTGGTTTCTAGGATGAAAGGTTGGAACATGGGCAATCATTTCCTGGAGATGGTAATGGTAATTTTTCTGTTGGCAAGCAGAATTGGAACATGAAAATTAAGGATGCTACCTCTGCTTCTCAAGCATCGGCTGAGTTTGCAGAACATGCAAGCCTAGCAGCCAGAGCTGTTGTAGAACTTTCAAGGCAATATTGTGTTGATGATGGTGGTTCATGCCACTTAGGTTTCAAGGATGAAAGGTTGGAACATGGGCAATCATTTCCTAGAGATGGTAATGGTAATTTTTCTGTTGGCAGGCAGAATAGGAACATGAAATTTAAGGATACTACCTTTGCTACTCAAGAAGCGGCTGAGTTTACACAACATGCAAGCCTAGGTGCCAGAGCTTTTGTAGAACTTTCAAGGCAATATTGTGTTGATGATGGTGGTTCATGCCACTTAGGTTTCAAGGATGAAAGGTTGGAACATGGGCAATCATTTCCTGGAGATAGTAATGGTAATTTTTCTGTTGGCAGGCAGAATTGGAACATGAAATTTAAGGATGCTACCTCTGCTGCTCAAGCAGCGGCTGACTTTGCAGAACATGCAAGCCTAGCTGCCAGAGGTGTTGTAGAACTTTCAAGGCAATATTGTGTTGATGATGGTTGTTCAAGCCTCTTAGGTTTCAAGGATGAATGGTTGGAACATGGGCAATCATTTCCTAGAGATGGTAATGGTAATTTTTCTATTGGCAGGCAGAATTGGAACATGAAATTAAAGGATGCTACCTCTGCTACTCAAGCAGCGGCTGACTTTGCAGAACATGCAACACTAGCTGCCAGAGCTGTTGTAGAACTTTCAAGGCAATATTGTGTTGATGATGGTGGTTCATGCCACTTTGGTTTCTAGGATAAAAGGTTGGAACATGGGCAATCATTTCTTGGAGATGGTAATGGTAATTTTTCTGTTGGCAAGCAGAATTGGAACATGAAAATTAAGGATGCTACCTCTACTGCTCAAGCAACGGCTGAGTTTGCAGAACATGCAAGCCTAGCTGCCAGAGCTGTTGTAGAACTTTCAAGGCAATATTGTGTTGATGATGGTGGTTCATGTCACTTAGGTTTCAAGGATGAAAGGTTGGAACACGAGCAATCATTTCCTGGAGATGGTAATGGTAATTTTTATGTTAGCAGGCAGAATTGGAACATGAAATTTAAGGATACTACCTCTGCTACTCAAGAAGCGGCTGAGTTTGCAGAACATGCAAGCCTAGGTGCTAGAGCTTTTGTAGAACTTTCAAGGCAATATTGTGTTGATGATGGTGGTTCATGCCACTTAGGTTTCAAGGATGAAAGGTTGGAACATGGGCAATCATTTCCTGGAGATAGTAATGGTAATTTTTCTGTTGGCAGGCAGAATTGGAACATGAAATTTAAGGATGCTACCTCTGCTGCTCAAGCAGCGGCTGACTTTGCAGAATATGCAAGCCTAGCTGCCAGAGGTGTTGTAGAACTTTCAAGGCAATATTGTGTTGATGATGGTGGTTCAAGCCTCTTAAGTTTCAAGGATGAAAGGTTGGAACATGGGCAATCATTTCCTAGAGATGGTAAAGGTAATTTTTCTGTTGGCAGGCAGAATTGGAACATGAAATTAAAGGATGCTACCTCTGCTACTCAAGCAGCGGCTGACTTTGCAGAACATGCAACACTAGCTGCCAGAGCTGTTGTAGAACTTTCAAGGCAATATTATGTAGATGATGGTGGTTCGTGCCGCTTAGGTTTCAAGGATGAAAGGTTGGAACATGTTCAATCATTTCCTGGAGATGGTAATGGTAATTTTTCTGTTGGCAAGAAGAATTGGAACATGAAAATTAAGGATGCTACCTCTGCTGCTCAAGCATCGGCTGAGTTTGCAGAACATGCAAGCCTAGCTGCCAGAGCTGTTGTAGAACTTTCAAGGCAATATTGTGTCGATGATGGTGGTTCATGCCACTTAGGTTTCAAGGATGAAAGGTTGGAACATGGGCAATCATTTCCTGGAGATGGTAAAAGTAATTTTTCTGTTGGCAGGCAGAATTGGAACATGAAATTTAAGGATA
Organism: Nicotiana tomentosiformis; assembly: GCF_000390325.3. Classification (NCBI taxonomy): domain Eukaryota; kingdom Viridiplantae; phylum Streptophyta; class Magnoliopsida; order Solanales; family Solanaceae; genus Nicotiana; species Nicotiana tomentosiformis. Next base: position 714,632 of record NW_027174573.1, read on the forward strand.
CTACCTCTGCTACTCAAGAAGCGGCTGAGTTTGCAGAACATGCAAGCCTAGGTGCCGGAGCTTTTGTAGAACTTTCAAGGCAATATTGTGTTGATGATGGTGGTTCATGCCACTTAGGTTTCAAGGATGAAAGGTTGGAACAGATGCAATCATTTCCTGGAGATAGTAATGGTAATTTTTCTGTTGGCAGGCAGAATTGGAACATGAAATTTAAGGATGCTACCTCTGCTGATCAAACAGCGACTGACTTTGCAGAACATGCAAGCCTAGCTGCCAGAGGTGTTGTAGAACTTTCAAGGCAATATTGTGTTGATGATGGGGGTTCAAGCCTCTTAGGTTTCAAGGATGAAAGGTTGGAACATGGGCAATCATTTCCTAGAGATGGTAATGGTAATTTTTCTGTGGGCATGCAGAATTGGAATATGAAATTAAAGGATGCTACCTCTGCTACTCAAGCAGCGGCTGACTTTGCAGAACATGCAACACTAGCTGCCAGAGCTATTGTAGAACTTTCAAGGCAATATTTTGTTGATGATGGTGGTTCATGCCACTTAGGTTTCAAGGATGAAAGGTTGGAACATGGGCAATCATTTCCTAGAGATGGTTATGGTAATTTTTCTGTTGGCAGGCAGAATTGGAACATGAAATTTAAGGATGCTACCTCTGCTATTCAAGAAGCGACTGAGTTTGCAGAACATGCAAGCCTAGCTGCCAGAGCTGTTGAAGAACTTTCAAGGCAATATTGTGTTGATGATGGTGGTTCATGCCACTTAGGTTTCAAGGATGAAAGGTTGGAACATGGGCAATTATTTCCTCGAGATTGTAATTGTAATTTTTCTGTTGGGTAGGCAGAATTGGAACATGAAATTTAAGGATGCTACCTCTGCTGCTCAAGCAGCGTCTGAGTTTGTAGAATATGCAAGCCTAGCTGCCAGAGCTGTTGTAGAACTTTCAAGGCAATATTGTGTTGATGATGGTGGTTCTTGCCACTTTGGTTTCTAGGATAAAAGGTTGGAACATGGGCAATCATTTCCTGGAGATGGTAATGGTAATTTTTCTGTTGGCAAGCAGAATTGGAACATGAAAATTAAGGATGCTACCTCTGCTGCTCAAGCATCGGCTGAGTTTGCAGAACATGCAAGCCTAGCTGCCAGAGCTGTTGTAGAACTTTCAAGGCAATATTATGTTGATGATAGTGGTTCATGCCACTTAGGTTTCAAGGATGAAAGGTTGGAACATGGGCAATCATTTCCTAGAGATGGTAATGGTAATTTTTCTGTTGGCAGGCAGAATAGGAACATGAAATTTAAGGATACTACCTCTGCTACTCAAGAAGCGGCTGAGTTTGCAGAACATGCAAGCCTAGGTGCTAGAGCTTTTGTAGAACTTTCAAGGCAATATTGTGTTGATGATGGTGGTTCATGCCACTTAGGTTTCAAGGATGAAAGGTTGGAACATGGGCAATCATTTCATGGAGATAGTAATGGTAATTTTTCTGTTGGCAGGCAGAATTGGAACATGAAATTTAAGGATGCTACCTCTGCTGCTCAAGCAGCGTCTGAGTTTGTAGAATATGCAAGCCTAGCTGCCAGAGCTGTTGTAGAACTTTCAAGGCAATATTGTGTTGATGATGGTGGTTCATGCCACTTTGGTTTCTAGGATGAAAGGTCGGAACATGGGCAATCATTTCCTGGAGATGGTAATGGTAATTTTTCTGTTGGCAGGCAGAATAGGAACATGAAATTTAAGGATACTACCTTTGCTACTCAAGAAGCGGCTGAGTTTACAGAACATGCAAGCCTAGGTGCCAGAGCTTTTGTAGAACTTTCAAGGCAATATTGTGTTGATGATGGTGGTTCATGCCACTTAGGTTTCAAGGATGAAAGGTTGGAACATGGGCAATTATTTCCTCGAGATGGTAATTGTAATTTTTCTGTTGGGCAGGCAGAATTGGAACATGAAATTTAAGGATGCTACCTCTGCTGCTCAAGCAGCGTCTGAGTTTGTAGAATATGCAAGCCTAGCTACCAGAGCTGTTGTAGAACTTTCAAGGCAATATTGTGTTGATGATGGTGGTTCATGCCACTTTGGTTTCTAGGATGAAAGGTTGGAACATGGGCAATCATTTCTTGGAGATGGTAATGGTAATTTTTCTGTTGGCAAGCAGAATTGGAACATGAAAATTAAGGATGCTACCTCTGCTTCTCAAGCATCAGCTGAGTTTGCAGAACATGCAAGCCTAGCTGCCAGAGCTGTTGTAGAACTTTCAAGGCAATATTGTGTTGATGATGGTGGTTCATGCCACTTAGGTTTCAAGGATGAAAGGTTGGAACATGGGCAATCATTTCCTAGAGATGGTAATGGTAATTTTTCTGTTGGCAGGCAGAATAGGAACATGAAATTTAAGGATACTACCTTTGCTACTCAAGAAGCAGCTGAGTTTACAGAACATGCAAGCCTAAGTGCCAGAGCTTTTGTAGAACTTTCAAGGCAATATTGTGTTGATGATGGTGGTTCATGCCACTTAGGTTTCAAGGATGAAAGGTTGGAACATGGGCAATCATTTCCTGGAGATAGTAATGGTAATTTTTCTATTGGCAGGCAGAATTGGAACATGAAATTTAAGGATGCTACCTCTGCTGCTCAAGCAGCGGCTGACTTTGCAGAACATGCAAGCCTAGCTGCCAGAGGTGTTGTAGAACTTTCAAGGCAATATTGTGTTGATGATGGTTGTTCAAGCCTCTTAGGTTTCAAGGATGAATGGTTGGAACATGGGCAATCATTTCCTAGAGATGGTAATGGTAATTTTTCTGTTGGCAGGCAGAATTGGAACATGAAATTAAAGGATGCTACCTCTGCTACTCAAGCAGTGGCTGACTTTGCAGAACATGCAACACTAGCTGCCAGAGCTGTTGTAGAACTTTAAAGGCAATATTGTGTTGATGATGGTGGTTCATGCCACTTAGGTTTCAAGGATGAAAGGTTGGAACATGGGCAATCATTTCCTGGAGATAGTAATGGTAATTTTTCTGTTGGCAGGCAGAATTGGAACATGAAATTTAAGGATGCTACCTCTGCTGCTCAAGCAGCGGCTGACTTTGCAGAACATGCAAGCCTAGCTGCCAGAGGTGTTGTAGAACTTTCAAGGAAATATTGTGTTGATGATGGTTGTTCAAGCCTCTTAGGTTTCAAGGATGAATGGTTGGAACATGGGCAATCATTTCCTAGAGATGGTAATGGTAATTTTTCTGTTGGCAGGCAGAATTGGAACATGAAATTAAAGGATGCTACCTCTGCTACTCAAGCAGCGGCTGACTTTGCAGAACATGCAACACTAGCTGCCAGAGCTGTTGTAGAACTTTCAAGGCAATATTGTGTTGATGATGGTGGTTCATGCCACTTTGGTTTCTAGGATGAAAGGTTGGAACATGGGCAATCATTTCCTGGAGATGGTAATGGTAATTTTTCTATTGGCAAGCAGAATTGGAACATGAAAATTAAAGATGCTACCTCTACTGCTCAAGCATCGGCTGAGTTTGCAGAACATGCAAGCCTAGCTGCCAGAGCTGTTGTAGAACTTTCAAGGCAATATTGTGTTGATGATGGTGGTTCATGTCACTTAGGTTTCAAGGATGAAAGGTTGGAACACGGGCAATCATTTCCTGGAGATGGTAATGGTAATTTTTCTGTTAGCAGGCAGAATTGGAACATGAAATTTAAGGATACTACCTCTGCTACTCAAGAAGCGGCTGAGTTTGCAGAACATGACAGCCTAGGTGCTAGAGCTTTTGTAGAACTTTCAAGGCAATATTGTGTTGATGATGGTGGTTCATGCCACTTAGGTTTCAAGGATGAAAGGTTGGAACATGGGCAATCATTTCCTGGAGATAGTAATGGTAATTTTTCTGTTGGCAGGCAGAATTGGAACATGAAATTTAAGGATGCTACCTCTGCTGCTCAAGCAGCGTCTGAGTTTGTAGAATATGCAAGCCTAGCTGCCAGAGCTGTTGTAGAACTTTCAAGGCAATATTGTGTTGATGATGGTGGTTCATGCCACTTTGGTTTCTAGGATGAAAGGTCGGAACATGGGCAATCATTTCCTGGAGATGGTAATGGTAATTTTTCTGTTGGCAGGCAGAATAGGAACATGAAATTTAAGGATACTACCTTTGCTACTCAAGAAGCGGCTGAGTTTACAGAACATGCAAGCCTAGGTGCCAGAGCTTCTGTAGAACTTTCAAGGCAATATTGTGTTGATGATGGTGGTTCATGCCACTTAGGTTTCAAGGATGAAAGGTTGGAACATGGGCAATTATTTCCTCGAGATGGTAATTGTAATTTTTCTGTTGGGCAGGCAGAATTGGAACATGAAATTTAAGGATTCTACCTCTGCTGCTCAAGCAGCGTCTGAGTTTGTAGAATATGCAAGCCTAGCTGCCAGAGCTGTTGTAGAACTTTCAAGGCAATATTGTGTTGATGATGGTGGTTCATGCCACTTTGGTTTCTAGGATGAAAGGTTGGAACATGGGCAATCATTTCCTGGAGATGGTAATGGTAATTTTTCTGTTGGCAAGCAGAATTGGAACATGAAAATTAAGGATGCTACCTCTGCTGCTCAAGCATCGGCTGAGTTTGCAGAACATGCAAGCCTAGCTGCCAGAGCTGTTGTAGAACTTTCAAGGCAATATTGTGTTGATGATGGTGGTTCATGCCACTTAGGTTTCAAGGATGAAAGGTTGGAACATGGGCAATCATTTCCTAGAGATGGTAATGGTAATTTTTCTGTTGGCAGGCGGGATAGGAACATGAAATTTAAGGATACTACCTTTGCTACTCAAGAAGCGGCTGAGTTTACACAACATGCAAGCCTAGGTGCCAGAGCTTTTGTAGAACTTTCAGGGCAATATTGTGTTGATGATGGTGGTTCATGCCACTTAGGTTTCAAGGATGAAAGGTTGGAACATGGGCAATCATTTCCTGGAGATAGTAATGGTAATTTTTCTGTTGGCAGGCAGAATTGGAACATGAAATTTAAGGATGCTACCTCTGCTGCTCAAGCAGCGGCTGACTTTGCAGAACATGCAAGCCTAGCTGCCAGAGGTGTTGTAGAACTTTCAAGGCAATATTGTGTTGATGATGGTTGTTCAAGCCCCTTAGGTTTCAAGGATGAATGGTTGGAACATGGGCAATCATTTCCTAGAGATGGTAATGGTAATTTTTCTATTGGCAGGAAGAATTGGAACATGAAATTAAAGGATGCTACCTCTGCTACTCAAGCAGCGGCTGACTTTGCAGAACATGCAACACTAGCTGCCAGAGCTGTTGTAGAACTTTCAAGGCAATATTGTGTTGATGATGGTGGTTCATGCCACTTTGGTTTCTAGGATGAAAGGTTGGAACATGGGCAATCATTTCCTTGAGATGGTAATGGTAATTTTTCTGTTGGCAGGCAGAATTGGAACATGAAATTTAAGGATGCTACCTCTGCTGCTCAAGCAGCGGCTGAGTTTGCAGAACATGCAAGCCTAGCTGCCAGAGCTGTTGTAGAACTTTCAAGGCAATATTGTGTTGATGATGGTGGTTCATGTCACTTAGGTTTCAAGGATGAAAGGTTGGAACACGAGCAATCATGTCCTGGAGATGGTAATGGTAATTTTTATGTTAGCAGGCAGAATTGGAACATGAAATTTAAGGATACTACCTTTGCTACTCAAGAAGCAGCTGAGTTTACAGAACATGCAAGCCTAGGTGCCAGAGCTTTTGTAGAACTTTCAAGGCAATATTGTGTTGATGATGGTGGTTCATGCCACTTAGGTTTCAAGGATGAAAGGTTGGAACATGGGCAATCATTTCCTGGAAATAGTAATGGTAATTTTTCTGTTGGCAAGCAGAATTGGAACATGAAAATTAAGGATGCTACCTCTACTGCTCAAGCATCGGCTGAGTTTGCAGAACATGCAAGCCTAGCTGCCAGAGCTGTTGTAGAACTTTCAAGGCAATATTGTGTTGATGATGGTGGTTCATGTCACTTAGGTTTCAAGGATGAAAGGTTGGAACACGAGCAATCATGTCCTGGAGATGGTAATGGTAATTTTTATGTTAGCAGGCAGAATTGGAACATGAAATTTAAGGATACTACCTTTGCTACTGAAGAAGCGGCTGAGTTTACAGAACATGCAAGCCTAGGTGCCAGAGCTTTTGTAGAACTTTCAAGGCAATATTGTGTTGATGATGGTGGTTCATGCCACTTAGGTTTCAAGGATGAAAGGTTGGAACATGGGCAATCATTTCCTGGAAATAGTAATGGTAATTTTTCTGTTGGCAGGCAGAATTGGAACATGAAATTTAAGCATGCTACCTCTGCTGCTCAAGCAGCGGCTGACTTTGCAGAACATGCAAGCCTAGCTGCCAGAGGTGTTGTAGAACTTTCAAGGCAATATTGTGTTGATGTTGGTTGTTCAAGCCTCTTAGGTTTCAAGGATGAATGGTTGGAACATGGGCAATCATTTCCTAGAGATGGTAATGGTAATTTTTCTGTTGGCAGGCAGAATTGGAACATGAAATTAAAGGATGCTACCTCTGCTACTCAAGCAGCGGCTGACTTTGCAGAACATGCAACACTAGCTGCCAGAGCTGTTGTAGAACTTTCAAGGCAATATTATGTTGATGATGGTGGTTCGTACCACTTAGGTTTCAAGGATGAAAGGTTGGAACATGTGCAATCATTTCTTGGAGATGGTAATGGTAATTTTTCTGTTGGCAAGCAGAATTGGAACATGAAAATTAAGGATGCTACCTCTGCTGCTCAAGCATCGGCTGAGTTTGCAGAACATGCAAGCCTAGCTGCCAGAGCTGTTGTAGAACTTTCAAGGCAATATTGTGTCGATGATGGTGGTTCATGCCACTTAGGTTTCAAGGATCAAAGGTTGGAACATGGGCAATCATTTCCTGGAGATGGTAATAGTAATTTTTCTGTTGGCAGGCAGAATTGGAACATGAAATTAAGGATACTACCTCTGCTACTCAAGAAGCGGCTGAGTTTGCAGAACATGCAAGCCTAGGTGCCAGAGCTTTTGTAGAACTTTCAAGGCAATATTGTGTTGATGATGGTGGTTCATGCCACTTAGGTTTCAAGGATGAAAGGTTGGAACAGATGCAATCATTTCCTGGAGATAGTAATGGTAATTTTTCTGTTGGCAGGCAGAATTGGAACATGAAATTTAAGGATGCTACCTCTGCTGATCAAACAGCGACTGACTTTGCAGAACATGCAAGCCTAGCTGCCAGAGGTGTTGTAGAACTTTCAAGGCAATATTATGTTGATGATGGTGGTTCAAGCCTCTTAGGTTTCAAGGATGAAAGGTTGGAACATGGGCAATCATTTCCTAGAGATGGTAATGGTAATTTTTCTGTTGGCAGGCAGAATTGGAACATGAAATTAAAGGATGCTACCTCTGCTACTCAAGCAGCGGCTGACTTTGCAGAACATGCAACACTAGCTGCCAGAGCTGTTGTAGAACTTTCAAGGCAATATTGTGTTGATGATGGTGGTTCATGCCACTTAGGTTTCAAGGATGAAAGGTTGGAACATGGGCAATCATTTCCTAGAGATGGTAATGGTAATTTTTCTGTTGGCAGACAGAATTAGAACACGAAATTTAAGGATGCTACCTATGCTACTCAAGAAGCGACTGAGTTTGCAGAACATGCGAGCCTAGCTGGCAGAGCTGTTGAAGAACTTTCAAGGCAATATTGTGTTGATGATGGTGGTTCATGCCACTTAGGTTTCAAGGATGAAAGGTTGGAACATGGGCAATCATTTCCTCGAGATGGTAATTGTAATTTTTCTGTTGGGCAGGCAGAATTGGAACATGAAATTTAAGGATACTACCTGTGCTACTCAAGCAGCGTCTGAGTTTGTAGAATATGCAAGCCTAGCTGCAAGAGCTGTTTTAGAACTTTCAAGGCAATATTGTGTTGATGATAGTGGTTCATGCCACTTAGGTTTCAAAGATGAAAGGTTGGAACATGGGCAATCATTTCCTAGAGATGGTAATGGTAATTTTTCTGTTGGCAGGCAGAATTAGAACACGAAATTTAAGGATGCTACCTCTGCTACTCAAGAAGCGACTGAGTTTGCAGAACATGCGAGCCTAGCTGGCAGAGCTGTTGAAGAACTTTCAAGGCAATATTGTGTTGATGATGGTGGTTCATGCCACTTAGGTTTCAAGGATGAAAGGTTGGAACAAGGGCAATCATTTCCTCGAGATGGTAATTGTAATTTTTCTGTTGGGCAGGCAGAATTGGAACATGAAATTTAAGGATGCTACCTGTGCTACTCAAGCAGCGTCTGAGTTTGTAGAATATGCAAGCCTAGCTGCAAGAGCTGTTTTAGAACTTTCAAGGCAATATTGTGTTGATGATGGTGGTTCATGCCACTTTGGTTTCTAGGATGAAAGGTTGGAACATGGGCAATCATTTCCTGGAGATGGTAATGGTAATTTTTCTGTTGGCAAGCAGAATTGGAACATGAAAATTAAGGATGCTACCTCTGCTGCTCAAGCATCGGCTGAGTTTGCAAAACATGCAAGCCTAGCTGCCAGAGCTGTTGTAGAACTTTCAAGGCAATATTGTGTTGATGATGGTGGTTCATGCCACTTAGGTTTCAAGGATGAAAGGTTGGAACATGGGCAATCATTTCCTAGAGATGGTAATGGTAATTTTTCTGTTGGCAGGCAGAATAGGAACATGAAATTTAAATATTGTGTTGATGATAGTGGTTCATGCCACTTAGGTTTCAAGGATGAAAGGTTGGAACATGGGCAATCATTTCCTGGAGATAGTAATGGTAATTTTTCTGTTGGCAGGCAGAATTGGAACATGAAATTTAAGGATGCTACCTCTGCTGCTCAAGCAGCGGCTGACTTTGCAGAACATGCAAGCCTAGCTGCCAGAGGTGTTGTAGAACTTTCAAGGCAATATTGTGTTGATGATGGTTGTTCAAGCCTCTTAGGTTTCAAGGATGAATGGTTGGAACATGGGCAATCATTTCCTAGGGATGGTAATGGTAATTTTTCTATTGGCAGGCAGAATTGGAACATGAAATTAAAGGATGCTACCTCTGCTACTCAAGCAGCGGCTGACTTTGCAGAATATGCAACACTAGCTGCCAGAGCTGTTGTAGAACTTTCAAGGCAATATTGTGTTGATGATGGTGGTTCATGCCACTTTGGTTTCTAGGATGAAAGGTCGGAACATGGGCAATCATTTCCTGGCGATGGTAATGGTAATTTTTCTGTTGGCAAGCAGAATTGGAACATGAAAATTAAGGATGCTACCTCTGCTGCTCAAGCATCGGCTGAGTTTGCAGAACATGCAAGCCTAGCTGCCAGAGCTGTTGTAGAACTTTCAAGGCAATATTGTGTTGATGATGGTGGTTCATGTCACTTAGGTTTCAAGGATGAAAGGTTGGAACATGGGCAATCATTTCCTGGAGATGGTAATGGTAATTTTTCTGTTAGCAGGCAGAATTGGAACATGAAATTTAAGGATACTACCTCTGCTACTCAAGAAGCGACTGAGTTTGCAGAACATGCAAGCCTAGGTGCTAGAGCTTTTGTAGAACTTTCAAGGCAATATTGTGTTGATGATGGTGGTTCATGCCACTTAGGTTTCAAGGATGAAAGGTTGGAACATGGGCAATCATTTCCTGGAGATAGTAATGGTAATTTTTCTGTTGGCAGGCAGAATTGGAACATGAAATTTAAGGATGCTACCTCTGCTACTCAAGCAGCGGCTGAGTTTGCAGAACATGCAAGCCTAGGTGCCAGAGCTTTTGTAGAACTTTCAAGGCAATATTGTGATGATGATGGTGGTTCAAGCCACTTAGGTTTCAAGGATGAAAGGTTGGAACATGGGCAATCATTTCCTGGAGATAGTAATGGTAATTTTTCTGTTGGCAGGCAGAATTGGAACATGAAATTTAAGGATGCTACCTCTACTGCTCAAGCAGCGGCTGACTTTGCAGAATATGCAAGCCTAGCTGCCAGAGGTGTTGTAGAACTTTCAAGGCAATATTGTGTTGATGATGGTTGTTCAAGCCTCTTAGGTTTCAAGGATGAAAGGTTGGAACATGGGCAATCATTTCCTGGAGATGGTAATGGTAATTTTTCTGTTAGCAGGCAGAATTGGAACATGAAATTTAAGGATACTACATCTGCTACTCAAGAAGCGGCTGAGTTTGCAGAACATGCAAGCCTAGGTGCTAGAGCTTTTGTAGAACTTTCAAGGCAATATTGTATTGATGATGGTGGTTCATGCCACTTAGGTTTCAAGGATGAAAGGTTGGAACATGGGCAATCATTTCCTGGAGATAGTAATGGTAATTTTTCTGTTGGCAGGCAGAATTGGAACATGAAATTTAAGGATGCTACCTCTGCTACTCAAGCAGCGGCTGAGTTTGCAGAACATGCAAGCCTAGCTGCCAGAGCTGTTGTAGACCTTTCAAGACAATATTGTGTTGATGATGGTGGTTCATTCCACTTTGGTTTCTAGGATGAAAAGTTGGAACATAGGCAATCATTTCCTGGAGATGGTAATGGTAATTTTTCTGTTGGCAAGCAGAATTGGAACATGAAATTAAAGGATGCTAACTCTGCTACTCAAGCAGCGGCTGACTTTGCAGAACATGCAACACTAGCTGCCAGAGCAGTTGTAGAACTTTCAAGGCAATATTGTGTTGATGATGGTGGTTCATGCCACTTAGGTTTCAAGGATGAAAGGTTGGAACATGGGCAATCATTTCCTAGAGATGGTAATGGTAATTTTTCTGTTGGCAGGCAGAATTGGAACACGAAATTTAAGGATGCTACCTCTGCTACTCAAGAAGCGACTGAGTTTGCAGAACATGCGAGCCTAGCTGGCAGAGCTGTTGAAGAACTTTCAAGGCAATATTGTGTTGATGATGGTGGTTCATGCCACTTAGGTTTCAAGGATGAAAGGTTGGAACATGGGCAATCATTTCCTCGAGATGGTAATTGTAATTTTTCTGTTGGTAGGAAGAATTGGAACATGAAATTTAAGGATACTACCTCTGCTACTCAAGAAGCGGCTGAGTTTGCAGAACATGCAAGCCTAGGTGCCAAAGCTGTTGTAGAACATTCAATGCAATATTGTGTTGATGATGGTGGTTCATGCCACTTAGGTTTCAAGGATGAAAGGTTGGAACATAGGCAATCATTTCCTGGAGATAGTTATGGTAATTTTTCTATTGGCAGGCAGAATTGGAACATGAAATTTAAGGATGCTACCTCTGCTGCTTAAGCAGCGGCTGACTTTGCAGAACATGCAAGCCTAGCTGCCAAAGCTGTTGTAGAACTTTCAAGGCAATATTGTGTTGATGATGGTGGTTCATGCCACTTAGGTTTCAAGGATGAAAGGTTGGAACATGGGCAATAATTTTCTCGAGATGGTAATGGTAATCTTTCTGTTGGCAAGCAGAATTGGAATATGAGATTTAAGGATGCTACCACTGCTGCTCAAGCAATGACTGAGTTTGCAAAACATGCAAGCCTAGCTACCAGAGCTGTTGTAGAACTTTCAAGGCAATATTGTGTTGATGATGGTGGTTCATGCCACTTAGGTTTCAAGGATGAAAGGTTGGAACATGGGCAATCATTTATTGGAGATGGTAATTGTAATTTTTCTACTGGCAGGCAGAATTGGAACATGAAATTTGAGGATGCTACCTCTGCTGCTCAAGCAGCGGCTGAGTTTGCAGAACACGCAAGCCCAGCTACCGGAGCTGTTGTAGAACTTTCAAGGCAATATTGTGTTGATGATGGTGGGTCATGCCACTTAGGTTTCAAGGATGAAAGGTTGGAACATAGGCAATCATTTCCTGAAGATAGTAATGGTAATTTTTCTGTTGGCAGGCAGAATTGGAACATGAAATTTAAGGATGCTACCTCTGCTGCTCAAGCAGCGGCTGACTTTGTAGAACATGCAAGCCTAGCTGCCAGAGGTATTGTAGAACTTTCAAGGCAATATTGTGTTGATGATGGTGGTTCAAGCCTCTTAGGTTTCAAGGATGAAAGGTTGGAACATGGGCAATCATTTCCTGGAGATGGTAATGGTAATTTTTCTGTTGGCAAGCAGAATTGGAACATGAAAATTAAGGATGCTACCTCTGCTGCTCAAGCATCGGCTGAGTTTGCAGAACATGCAAGCCTAGCTGCCAGAGCTGTTGTAGAACTTTCAAGGCAATATTGTGTTGATGATGGTGGTTCATGCCACTTAGGTTTCAAGGATGAAAGGTTGGAACATGGGCAATCATTTCCTGGAGATGGTAATAGTAATTTTTCTGTTGGCAGGCAGAATTGGAACATGAAATTTAAGGATGCTACCTCTGCTGCTCAAGCAGCGGCTGACTTTGCAGAACATGCAAGCCTAGCTGCCAGAGGTGTTGTAGAACTTTCAAGGCAATATTGTATTGATAATGGTTGTTCAAGCCTCTTAGGTTTCAAGGATGAAAGGTTGGAACATGGGCAATCATTTCCTAGAGATGGTAATGGTAATTTTTCTGTTGGCAGGCAGAATTGGAACATAAAATTTAAGGATGCTACCTCTGCTACTCAAGCAGCGGCTGACTTTGCAGGACATGCAACACTAGCTGCCAGAGCTGTTGTAGAACTTTCAAGGCAATATTGTGTTGATGATGGTGGTTCATGTCACTTAGGTTTCAAGGATGAAAGGTTGGAACATGGGCAATCATTTCCTGGAGATGGTAATGGTAGTTTTTCTGTTGGCAAGCAGAATTGGAACATGAAAATTAAGGATGCTACCTCTACTGCTCAAGCATCGGCTGAGTTTGCAGAACATGCAAGCCTAGCTGCCAGAGCTGTTGTAGAACTTTCAAGGCAATATTGTGTTGATGATGGTGGTTCATGTCACTTAGGTTTCAAGGATGAAAGGTTGGAACACGAGCAATCATTTCCTGGAGATGGTAATGGTAATTTTTATGTTAGCAGGCAGAATTGGAACATGAAATTTAAGGATACTACCTCTGCTACTCAAGAAGCGGCTGAGTTTGCAGAACATGCAAGCCTAGGTGCTAGAGCTTTTGTAGAACTTTCAAGGCAATATTGTGTTGATGATGGTGGTTCATGCCACTTAGGTTTCAAGGATGAAAGGTTGGAACATGGGCAATCATTTCCTGGAGATAGTAATGGTAATTTTTCTGTTGGCAGGCAGAATTGGAACATGAAATTTAAGGATGCTACCTCTGCTGCTCAAGCAGCGGCTGACTTTGCAGAATATGCAAGCCTAGCTGCCACAGGTGTTGTAGAACTTTCAAGGCAATATTATGTTGATGATGGTGGTTCAAGCCTCTTAAGTTTCAAGGATGAAAGGTTGGAACATGGGCAATCATTTCCTAGAGATAGTAAAGGTAATTTTTCTGTTGGCAGGCAGAATTGGAACATGAAATTAAAGGATGCTACCTCTGCTACTCAAGCAGCGGCTGACTTTGCAGAACATGCAACACTAGCTGCCAGAGCTGTTGTAGAACTTTCAAGGCAATATTATGTCGATGATGGTGGTTCGTGCCACTTAGGTTTCAAGGATGAAAGGTTGGAACATGTGCAATCATTTCTTGGAGATGGTAATGGTAATTTTTCTGTTGGCAAGCAGAATTGGAACATGAAAATTAAGGATGCTACCTCTGCTGCTCAAGCATCGGCTGAGTTTGCAGAACATGCAAGCCTAGCTGCCAGAGCTGTTGTAGAACTTTCAAGGCAATATTGTGTCGATGATGGTGGTTCATGCCACTTAGGTTTCAAGGATGAAAGGTTGGAACATGGGCAATCATTTCCTGGAGATGGTAATAGTAATTTTTCTGTTGGCAGGCAGAATTGGAACATGAAATTAAGGATACTACCTCTGCTACTCAAGAAGCGGCTGAGTTTGCAGAACATGCAAGCCTAGGTGCCAGAGCTTTTGTAGAACTTTCAAGGCAATATTGTGTTGATGATGGTGGTTCATGCCACTTAGGTTTCAAGGATGAAAGGTTGGAACAGATGCAATCATTTCCTGGAGATAGTAATGGTAATTTTTCTGTTGGCAGGCAGAATTGGAACATGAAATTTAAGGATGCTACCTCTGCTGATCAAACAGCGACTGACTTTGCAGAACATGCAAGCCTAGCTGCCAGAGGTGTTGTAGAACTTTCAAGGCAATATTGTGTTGATGATGGTGGTTCAAGCCTCTTAGGTTTCAAGGATGAAAGGTTGGAACATGGGCAATCATTTCCTAGAGATGGTAAAGGTAATTTTTCTGTTGGCATGCAGAATTGGAACATGAAATTAAAGGATGCTACCTCTGCTACTCAAGCAGCGGCTGACTTTGCAGAACATGCAACACTAGCTGCCAGAGCTATTGTAGAACTTTCAAGGCAATATTGTGTTGATGATGGTGGTTCATGCCACTTAGGTTTCAAGGATGAAAGGTTGGAACATGGTCAATCATTTCCTGGAGATGGTAATGGTAATTTTTTTGTTGGCTGGCAGAATTGGAACATGAAATTTAAGGATGCTACCTCTGCTACTCAAGCAGCGGCTGACTTTGCAGAACATGCAACACTAGCTGCCAGAGCTGTTGTAGAACTTTCAAGGCAATATTGTGTTGATGATGGTGGTTCATGTCACTTAGGTTTCAAGGATGAAAGGTTGGAACATGGTCAATCATTTCCTGGAGATGGTAATAGTAATTTTTCTATTGGCAGGCAGAATTGGAACATGAAATTTAAGGATACTACCTCTGCTACTCAAGAAGCGGCTGAGTTTGCAGAACATGCAAGCCTAGGTGCCAGAGCTTTTGTAGAACTTTCAAGGCAATATTGTGTTGATGATGGTGGTTCATGCCACTTAGGTTTCAAGGATGAAAGGTTGGAACAGATGCAATCATTTCCTGGAGATAGTAATGGTAATTTTTCTGTTGGCAGGTAGAATTGGAACATGAAATTTAAGGATGCTACCTCTGCTGATCAAACAACGACTGATTTTGCAGAACATGCAAGCCTAGCTGCCAGAGGTGTTGTAGAACTTTCAAGGCAATATTGTGTTGATGATGGTGGTTCAAGCCTCATAGGTTTCAAGGATGAAAGGTTGGAACATGGGCAATCATTTCCTAGAGATGGTAATGGTAATTTTTCTGTTGGCATGCAGAATTGGAACATGAAATTAAAGGATGCTACCTCTGCTACTCAAGCAGCGGCTGACTTTGCAGAACATGCAACACTAGCTGCCAGAGCTATTGTAGAACTTTCAAGGCAATATTGTGTTGATGATGGTGGTTCATGCCACTTAGGTTTCAAGGATGAAAGGTTGGAACATGGGCAATCATTTCCTAGAGATGGTAATGGTAATTTTTTTGTTGGCAGGCAGAATTGGAACATGAAATTTAAGGATACTACCTCTGCTACTCAAGAAGCGGCTGAGTTTGCAGAACATGCAAGCCTAGGTGCCAGAGCTTTTGTAGAACTTTCAAGGCAATATTGTGTTGATGATGGTGGTTCATGCCACTTAGGTTTCAAGGACGAAAGGTTGGAACAGATGCTATCATTTCCTGGAGATAGTAATGGTAATTTTTCTGTTGGCAGGCAGAATTGGAACATGAAATTTAAGGATGCTACCTCTGCTGATCAAACAGCGACTAACTTTGCAGAACATGCAAGCCTTGCTGCCAGAGGTGTTGTAGAACTTTCAAGGCAATATTGTGTTGATGATGGTGGTTCAAGCCTCTTAGGTTTCAAGGATGAAAGGTTGGAACATGGGCAATCATTTCCTCGAGATGGTAATGGTAATTTTTCTGTTGGCATGCAGAATTGGAACATGAAAATTAAGGATGCTACCTCTGCTGCTCAAGCATCGGCTGAGTTTGCAGAACATGCAAGCCTAGCTGCCAGAGCTGTTGTAGAACTTTCAAGGCAATATTGTTTTGATGATGGTGGTTCATGCCACTTAGGTTTCAAGGATGAAAAGTTGGAACATGGGCAATCATTTCCTAGAGATGGTAATGGTAATTATTCTGTTGGCAGGCAGAATAGGAACATGAAATTTAAGGATACTACCTTTGCTACTCAAGAAGCGGCTGAGTTTACAGAACATGCAAGCCTAGGTGCCAGAGCTTTTGTAGAACTTTCAAGGCAATATTGTGTTGATGATGGTGGTTCATGCCACTTAGGTTTCAAGGATGAAAGGTTGGAACATGGGCAATTATTTCCTGGAGATAGTAATGGTAATTTTTCTGTTGGCAGGCAGAATTGGAAAATGAAATTTAAGGATGCTACCTCTGCTGCTCAAGCAGCGTCTGAGTTTGTAGAATATGCAAGCCTAGCTGCCAGAGCTGTTGTAGAACTTTCAAGGCAATATTGTGTTGATGATGGTGTTTCATGACACTTTGGTTTCTAGGATGAAAGGTCGGAACATGGGCAATCATTTCCTGGAGATGGTAATGGTAATTTTTCTGTTGGCAGGCAGAATAGGAACATGAAATTTAAGGATACTACCTTTGCTACTCAAGAAGCGGCTGAGTTTACAGAACATGCAAGCCTAGGTGCCAGAGCTTTTGTAGAACTTTCAAGGCAATATTGTGTTGATGATGGTGGTTCATGCCACTTAGGTTTCAAGGATGAAAGGTTGGAACATGGGCAATTATTTCCTCGAGATGGTAATTGTAATTTTTCTGTTGGGCAGGCAGAATTGGAACATGAAATTTAAGAATGCTACCTCTGCTGCTCAAGCGGCGTCTGAGTTTGTAGAATATGCAAGCCTAGCTGCCAGAGCTGTTGTAGAACTTTCAAGGCAATATTGTGTTGATGATGGTGGTTCATGCCACTTTGGTTTCTAGGATGAAAGGTTGGAACATGGGCAATCATTTCCTGGAGATGGTAATGGTAATTGTTCTGTTGGCAAGCAGAATTGGAACATGAAAATTAAGGATGCTACCTCTGCTTCTCAAGCATCGGCTGAGTTTGCAGAACATGCAAGCCTAGCTGCCAGAGCTGTTGTAGAACTTTCAAGGCAATATTGTGTTGATGATGGTGGTTCATGCCACTTAGGTTTCAAGGATGAAAGGTTGGAACATGGGCAATCATTTCCTAGAGATGGTAATGGTAATTTTTCTGTTGGCAGGCAGAATAGGAACATGAAATTTAAGGATACTACCTTTGCTACTCAAGAAGCGGCTGAGTTTACAGAACATGCAAGCCTAGGTGCCAGAGCTTTTGTAGAACTTTCAAGGCAATATTGTGTTGATGATGGTTGTTCATGCCACTTAGGTTTCAAGGATGAAAGGTTGGAACATGGGCAATCATTTCCTGGAGATAGTAATAGTAATTTTTCTGTTGGCAGGCAGAATTGGAACATGAAATTTAAGGATGCTACCTCTGCTGCTCAAGCAGCGGCTGACTTTGCAGAACATGCAAGCCTAGCTGCCAGAGGTGTTGTAGAACTTTCAAGGCAATATTGTGTTGATGATGGTTGTTCAAGCCTCTTAGGTTTCAAGGATGAATGGTTGGAACATGGGCAATCTTTTCCTAGAGATGGTAATGGTAATTTTTCTGTTGGCAGGCAGAATTGGAACATGAAATTAAAGGATGCTACCTCTGCTACTCAAGCAGCGGCTGACTTTGCAGAACATGCAACACTAGCTGCCAGAGCTGTTGTAGAACTTTCAAGGCAATATTGTGTTGATGATGGTGGTTCATGCCACTTTAGTTTCTAGGATGAAAGGTTGGAACATGGGCAATCATTTCCTGGAGATGGTAATGGTAATTTTTCTGTTGGCAAGCAGAATTGGAACATGAAAATTAAGGATGCTACCTCTACTGCTCAAGCATCGGCTGAGTTTGCAGAACATGCAAGCCTAGCTGCCAGAGCTGTTGTAGAACTTTCAAGGCAATATTGTGTTGATGATGGTGGTTCATGTCACTTAGGTTTCAAGGATGAAAGGTTGGAACACGGGCAATCATTTCCTGGAGATGGTAATGGTAATTTTTCTGTTAGCAGGCAGAATTGGAACATGAAATTTAAGGATACTACCTCTGCTACTCAAGAAGCGGCTGAGTTTGCAGAACATGCAAGCCTAGGTGCTAGAGCTTTTGTAGAACTTTCAAGGCAATATTGTGTTGATGATGGTGGTTCATGCCACTTAGGTTTCAAGGATGAAAGGATGGAACATGGGCAATCATTTCCTGGAGATAGTAATGGTAATTTTTCTATTGGCAGGCAGAATTGGAACATGAAATTTAAGGATGCTACCTCTGCTGCTCAAGCAGCGGCTGACTTTGCAGAACATGCAAGCCTAGCTGCCAGAGGTGTTGTAGAACTTTCAAGGCAATATTGTGTTGATGATGGTTGTTCAAGCCTATTAGGTTTCAAGGATGAAAGGTTGGAACATGGGCAATCATTTCCTAGAGATGGTAATGGTAATTTTTCTGTTGGCAGGCAGAATTGAAACATGAAATTAAAGGATGCTACCTCTGCTACTCAAGCAGCGGCTGACTTTGCAGAACATGCAATACTAGCTGCCAGAGCTGTTGTAGAACTTTCAAGGCAATATTGTGTTGATGATGGTGGTTCATGTCACTTAGGTTTCAAGGATGAAAGGTTGGAACATGGGCAATCATTTCCTGGAGATGGTAATAGTAATTTTTCTGTTGGCAGGCAGAATTGGAACATGAAATTTAAGGATACTACCTCTGCTACTCAAGAAGCGGCTGAGTTTGCAGAACATGCAAGCCTAGGTACCAGAGCTTTTGTAGAACTTTCAAGGCAATATTGTGTTGATGATGGTGGTTCATGCCACTTAGGTTTCAAGGATGAAAGGTTGGAACAGATGCTATCATTTCCTGGAGATAGTAATGGTAATTTTTCTGTTGGCAGGCAGAATTGGAACATGAAATTTAAGGATGCTACCTCTGCTGATCAAACAGCGACTGACTTTGCAGAACATGCAAGCCTAGCTGCCAGAGGTGTTGTAGAACTTTCAAGGCAATATTGTGTTGATGATGGTGGTTCAAGCCTCTTAGGTTTCAAGGATGAAAGGTTGGAACATGGGCAATCATTTCCTAGAGATGGTAATGGTAATTTTTCTGTTGGCATGCAGAATTGGAACATGAAATTAAAGGATGCTACCTCTGCTATTCAAGCAGCGGCTGACTTTGCAGAACATGCAACACTAGCTGCCAGAGCTGTTGTAGAACTTTCAAGGCAATATTGTGTTGATGATGGTGGTTCATGCCACTTAGGTTTCAAGGATGAAAGGTTGGAACATGGGCAATAAATTCCTAGAGATGGTAATGGTAATTTTTCTATTGGCAGGCAGAATTGGAACATAAAATTTAAGGATGCTACCTCTGCTACTCAAGAAGCGACTGAGTTTGCAGAACATGCAAGCCTAGCTGCCAGAGCTGTTGAAGAACTTTCAAGGCAATATTGTATTGATGATGGTGGTTCATGCCACTTAGGTTTCAAGGATGAAAGGTTGGAACATGGGCAATTATTTCCTCGAGATGGTAATTGTAATTTTTCTGTTAGGCAGGCAGAATTGGAACATGAAATTTAAGGATGCTACCTCTGCTGCTCAAGCAGTGTCTGAGTTTGTAGAATATGCAAGCCTAGCTGCCAGAGCTGTTGTAGAACTTTCAAGGCAATATTGTGTTGATGATGGTGGTTCATGCCACTTTGGTTTCTAGGATGAAAGGTTGGAACATGGGCAATCATTTCCTGGAGATGGTAATGGTAATTTTTCTGTTGGCAAGCAGAATTGGAACATGAAAATTAAGGATGCTACCTCTGCTGCTCAAGCATCGGCTGAGTTTGCAAAACATGCAAGCCTAGCTGCCAGAGGTGTTGTAGAACTTTCAATGCAATATTGTGTTGATGATGGTGGTTCAAGCCTCTTAGGTTTCAAGGATGAAAGGTTGGAACATGGGCAATCATTTCCTAGAGATGGTAATGGTAATTTTTCTGTTGGCATGCAGAATTGGAACATGAAATTAAAGGATGCTACCTCTGCTATTCAAGCAGCGGCTGACTTTGCAGAACATGCAACACTAGCTACCAGAGCTGTTGTAGAACTTTCAAGGCAATATTGTGTTGATGATGGTGGTTCATGCCACTTAGGTTTCAAGGATGAAAGGTTGGAACATGGGCAATCAATTCCTAGAGATGGTAATGGTAATTTTTCTGTTGGCAGGCAGAATTGGAACATGAAATTTAAGGATGCTACCTCTGCTACTCAAGAAGCGACTGAGTTTGCAGAACATGCAAGCCTAGCTGCCAGAGCTGTTGAAGAACTTTCAAGGCAATATTGTGTTGATGATGGTGGTTCATGCCACTTAGGTTTCAAGGATGAAAGGTTGGAACATGGGCAATCATTTCCTAGAGATGGTAATGGTAATGTTTCTGTTGGCAGGCAGAATTGGAACATGAAATTAAAGGATGCTACCTCTGCTACTCAAGCAGCGGCTGACTTTGCAGAACATGCAACACTAGCCGCCAGAGCTGTTGTAGAACTTTCAAGGCAATATTGTGTTGATGATGGTGGTTCATGCCACTTTGGTTTCTAGGATGAAAGGTTGGAACATGGGCAATCATTTCCTGGAGATGGTAATGGTAATTTTTCTGTTGGCAAGCAGAATTGGAACATGAAAATTAAGGATGCTACTTCTACTGCTCAAGCATCGGCTGAGTTTGCAGAACATGCAAGCCTAGCTGCCAGAGCTGTTGTAGAACTTTCAAGGCAATATTGTGTTGATGATGGTGGTTTATGCCACTTAGGTTTCAAGAATGAATGTTTGGAACATGGGCAATCATTTCCTGGAGATGGTAATAGTAATTTTTCTGTTAGCAGGCAGAATTGGAACATGAAATTTAAGGATACTACCTCTGCTACTCAAGAAGCGGCTGAGTTTGCAGAACATGCAAGCCTAGGTGCTAGAGCTTTTGTAGAACTTTCAAGGCAATATTGTGTTGATGATGGTGGTTCATGCCACTTAGGTTTCAAGGATGAAAGGTTGGAACATGGGTAATCATTTCCTGGAGATAGTAATGGTAATTTTTCTGTTGGCAGGCAGAATTGGAACATGAAATTTAAGGATGCTACCTCTGCTGCTCAAGCAGCGGCTGACATTGCAGAACATGCAAGCCTAGCTGCCAGAGGTGTTGTAGAACTTTCAAGGCAATATTGTGTTGATGATGGTTGTTCAAGCCTCTTAGGTTTCAAGGATGAAAGGTTGGAACATGGGCAATCATTTCCTAGAGATGGTAATGGTAATTTTTCTGTTGGCAGGCAGAATTGAAACATGAAATTAAAGGATGCTACCTCTGCTACTCAAGCAGCGGCTGACTTTGCAGAACATGCAATACTAGCTGCCAGAGCTGTTGTAGAACTTTCAAGGCAATATTGTGTTGATGATGGTGGTTCATGTCACTTAGGTTTCAAGGATGAAAGGTTGGAACATGGGCAATCATTTCCTGGAGATGGTAATAGTAATTTTTCTGTTGGCAGGCAGAATTGGAACATGAAATTTAAGGATACTACCTCTGCTACTCAAGAAGCGGCTGAGTTTGCAGAACATGCAAGCCTAGGTACCAGAGCTTTTGTAGAACTTTCAAGGCAATATTGTGTTGATGATGGTGGTTCATGCCACTTAGGTTTCAAGGATGAAAGGTTGGAACAGATGCTATCATTTCCTGGAGATAGTAATGGTAATTTTTCTGTTGGCAGGCAGAATTGGAACATGAAATTTAAGGATGCTACCTCTGTTGATCAAACAGCGACTGACTTTGCAGAACATGCAAGCCTAACTGCCAGAGGTGTTGTAGAACTTTCAAGGCAATATTGTGTTGATGATGGTGGTTCAAGCCTCTTAGGTTTCAAGGATGAAAGGTTGGAACATGGGCAATCATTTCCTAGAGATGGTAATGGTAATTTTCTGTTGGCATGCAGAATTGGAACATGAAATTAAAGGATGCTACCTCTACTGCTCAAGCATCGGCTGAGTTTGCAGAACATGCAAGCCTGGCTGCCAGAGCTGTTGTAGAACTTTCAAGGCAATATTGTGTTGATGATGGTGGTTTATGCCACTTAGGTTTCAAGAATGAATGTTTGGAACATGGGCAATCATTTCCTGGAGATGGTAATAGTAATTTTTCTGTTGGCAGGCAGAATTGGAACATGAAATTTAAGGATGCTACCTCTGATACGCAAGAAGCGACTGAGTTTGCAGAACATGCAAGCCTAGCTGCCCCAGCTGTTGGAGAACTTTCAAGGCAATATTGTGTTGATGATGGTGGTTCATGCCACTTAGGTTTCAAGGATGAAAGGGGGTGAACATGGGCAAGCATTTCCTGGAGATGGTAATGGTAATTATTCTGTTGGCAGGCAGAATAGGAACATGAAATTTAAGGATACTACCTTTGCTACTCAAGAAGCGGCTGACTTTGCAGAACATGCAAGCCTAGGTGCCAGAGCTTTTGTAGAACTTTCAAGGCAATATTGTGTTGATGATGGTGGTTCATGCCACTTAGGTTTCAAGGATGAAAGGTTGGAACATGGGCAATCATTTCCTGGAGATAGTAATGGTAATTTTTCTGTTGGCAGGCAGAATTGGAAAATGAAATTTAAGGATGCTACCTCTGCTGCTCAAGCAGCGTCTGAGTTTGTAGAATATGCAAGCCTAGCTGCCAGAGCTGTTGTAGAACTTTCAAGGCAATATTGTGTTGATGATGGTGGTTCATGCCACTTTGGTTTCTAGGATGAAAGGTCGGAACATGGGCAATCATTTCCTGGAGATGGTAATGGTAATTTTTCTGTTGGCAGGCAGAATAGGAACATGAAATTTAAGGATACTACCTTTGCTACTCAAGAAGCGGCTGAGTTTACAGAACATGCAAGCCTAGGTGCCAGAGCTTTTGTAGAACTTTCAAGGCAATATTGTGTTGATGATGGTGGTTCATGCCACTTAGGTTTCAAGGATGAAAGGTTGGAACATGGGCAATTATTTCCTCGAGATGGTAATTGTAATTTTTCTGTTGGGCAGGCAGAATTGGAACATGAAATTTAAGAATGCTACCTCTGCTGCTCAAGCAGCGTCTGAGTTTGTAGAATATGCAAGCCTAGCTGCCAGAGCTGTTGTAGAACTTTCAAGGCAATATTGTGTTGATGATGGTGGTTCATGCCACTTTGGTTTCTAGGATGAAAGGTTGGAACATGGGCAATCATTTCCTGGAGATGGTAATGGTAATTTTTCTGTTGGCAAGCAGAATTGGAACATGAAAATTAAGGATGCTACCTCTGCTGCTCAAGCATCGGCTGAGTTTGCAGAACATGCAAGCCTAGCTGCCAGAGCTGTTGTAGAACTTTCAAGGCAATATTGTGTTGATGATGGTGGTTCATGCCACTTAGGTTTCAAGGATGAAAGGTTGGAACATGGGCAATCATTTCCTAGAGATGGTAATGGTAATTTTTCTGTTGGCAGGGAGAATAGGAACATGAAATTTAAGGAAACTACCTTTGCTACTCAAGAAGCGGCTGAGTTTACAGAACATGCAAGCCTAGGTGCCAGAGCTTTTGTAGAACTTTCAAGGCAATATTGTGTTGATGATGGTTGTTCATGCCACTTAGGTTTCAAGGATGAAAGGTTGGAACATGGGCAATCATTTCCTGGAGATAGTAATGGTAATTTTTCTGTTGGCAGGCAGAATTGGAACATGAAATTTAAGGATGCTACCTCTGCTGCTCAAGCAGCGGCTGACTTTGCAGAACATGCAAGCCTAGCTGCCAGAGGTGTTGTAGAACTTTCAAGGCAATATTGTGTTGATGATGGTTGTTCAAGCCTCTTAGGTTTCAAGGATGAATGGTTGGAACATGGGCAATCATTTCCTAGAGATGGTAATGGTAATTTTTCTGTTGGCAGGCAGAATTGGAACATGAAATTAAAGGATGCTACCTCTGCTACTCAAGCAGCGGCTGACTTTGCAGAACATGCAACACTAGCTGCCAGAGCTGTTGTAGAACTTTCAAGGCAATATTGTGTTGATGATGGTGGTTCATGCCACTTTGGTTTCTAGGATGAAAGGTTGGAACATGGGCAATCATTTCCTGGAGATGGTAATGGTAATTTTTCTGTTGGCAAGTAGAATTGGAACATGAAAATTAAGGATGCTACCTCTACTGCTCAAGCATCGGCTGAGTTTGCAGAACATGCAAGCCTAGCTGCCAGAGCTGTTGTAGAACTTTCAAGGCAATATTGTGTTGATGATGGTGGTTCATGTCACTTAGGTTTCAAGGATGAAAGGTTGGAACACGGGCAATCATTTCCTGGAGATGGTAATGGTAATTTTTCTGTTAGCAGGCAGAATTGGAACATGAAATTTAAGGATACTACCTCTGCTACTCAAGAAGCGGCTGAGTTTGCAGAACATGCAAGCCTAGGTGCTAGAGCTTTTGTAGAACTTTCAAGGCAATATTGTGTTGATGATGGTGGTTCATGCCACTTAGGTTTCAAGGATGAAAGGTTGGAACATGGTCAATCATTTCCTGGAGATAGTAATGGTAATTTTTCTGTTGGCAGGCAGAATTGGAACATGAAATTTAAGGATGCTACCTCTGCTGCTCAAGCAGCGGCTGACTTTGCAGAACATGCAAGCCTAGCTGCCAGAGGTGTTGTAGAACTTTCAAGGCAATATTGTGTTGATGATGGTTGTTCAAGCCTCTTAGGTTTCAAGGATGAAAGGTTGGAACATTGGGCAATCATTTCCTAGAGATGGTAATGGTAATTTTTCTGTTGGCAGGCAGAATTGAAACATGAAATTAAAGGATGCTACCTCTGCTACTCAAGCAGCGGCTGACTTTGCAGAACATGCAATACTAGCTGCCAGAGCTGTTGTAGAACTTTCAAGGCAATATTGTGTTGATGATGGTGGTTCATGTCACTTAGGTTTCAAGGATGAAAGGTTGGAACATGGGCAATCATTTCCTGGAGATGGTAATAGTAATTTTTCTGTTGGCAGGCAGAATTGGAACATGAAATTTAAGGATGCTACCTCTGCTGCTCAAGCAGCGGCTGACTTTGCAGAACATGCAAGCCTAGCTGCCAGAGGTGTTGTAGAACTTTCAAGGCAATATTGTGTTGATGATGGTTGTTCAAGCCTCTTAGGTTTCAAGGATGAATGGTTGGAACATGGGCAATCATTTCCTAGAGATGGTAATGGTAATTCTTCTGTTGGCAGGCAGAATTGGAACATGAAATTAAAGGATGCTACCTCTGCTACTCAAGCAGCGGCTGACTTTGCAGAACATGCAACACTAGCTGCCAGAGCTGTTGTAGAACTTTCAAGGCAATATTGTGTTGATGATGGTGGTTCATGCCACTTTGGTTTCTAGGATGAAAGGTTGGAACATGGGCAATCATTTCCTGGAGATGGTAATGGTAATTTTTTCTGTTGGCAAGCAGAATTGGAACATGAAAATTAAGGATGCTACCTCTACTGCTCAAGCATCGGCTGAGTTTGCAGAACATGCAAGCCTAGCTGCCAGAGCTGTTGTAGAACTTTCAAGGCAATATT
The DNA here is from genome assembly GCF_000390325.3 of Nicotiana tomentosiformis. Taxonomy (NCBI): domain Eukaryota; kingdom Viridiplantae; phylum Streptophyta; class Magnoliopsida; order Solanales; family Solanaceae; genus Nicotiana; species Nicotiana tomentosiformis. The sequence continues at coordinate 740,263 of NW_027174573.1, forward strand.
GTGTTGATGATGGTGGTTCATGTCACTTAGGTTTCAAGGATGAAAGGTTGGAACACGGGCAATCATTTCCTGGAGATGGTAATGGTAATTTTTCTGTTAGCAGGCAGAATTGGAACATGAAATTTAAGGATACTACCTCTGCTACTCAAGAAGCGGCTGAGTTTGCAGAACATGCAAGCCTAGGTGCTAGAGCTTTTGTAGAACTTTCAAGGCAATATTGTGTTGATGATGGTGGTTCATGCCACTTAGGTTTCAAGGATGAAAGGATGGAACATGGGCAATCATTTCCTGGAGATAGTAATGGTAATTTTTCTGTTGGCAGGCAGAATTGGAACATGAAATTTAAGGATGCTACCTCTGCTGCTCAAGCAGCGGCTGACTTTGCAGAACATGCAAGCCTAGCTGCCAGAGGTGTTGTAGAACTTTCAAGGCAATATTGTGTTGATGATGGTTGTTCAAGCCCTCTTAGGTTTCAAGGATGAAAGGTTGGAACATGGGCAATCATTTCCTAGAGATGGTAATGGTAATTTTTCTGTTGGCAGGCAGAATTGGAACATGAAATTTAAGGATACTACCTCTGCTACTCAAGAAGCGGCTGAGTTTGCAGAACATGCAAGCCTAGGTACCAGAGCTTTTGTAGAACTTTCAAGGCAATATTGTGTTGATGATGGTGGTTCATGCCACTTAGGTTTCAAGGATGAAAGGTTGGAACAGATGCTATCATTTCCTGGAGATAGTAATGGTAATTTTTCTGTTGGCAGGCAGAATTGGAACATGAAATTTAAGGATGCTACCTCTGCTGATCAAACAGCGACTGACTTTGCAGAACATGCAAGCCTAGCTGCCAGAGGTGTTGTAGAACTTTCAAGGCAATATTGTGTTGATGATGGTGGTTCAAGCCTCTTAGGTTTCAAGGATGAAAGGTTGGAACATGGGCAATCATTTCCTAGAGATGGTAATGGTAATTTTTCTGTTGGCATGCAGAATTGGAACATGAAATTAAAGGATGCTACCTCTGCTATTCAAGCAGCGGCTGACTTTGCAGAACACGCAACACTAGCTGCCAGAGCTGTTGTAGAACTTTCAAGGCAATATTGTGTTGATGATGGTGGTTCATGCCACTTAGGTTTCAAGGATGAAAGGTTGGAACATGGGCAATAAATTCCTAGAGATGGTAATGGTAATTTTTCTATTGGCAGGCAGAATTGGAACATGAAATTTAAGGATGCTACCTCTGCTACTCAAGAAGCGACTGAGTTTGCAGAACATGCAAGCCTAGCTGCCAGAGCTGTTGAAGAACTTTCAAGGCAATATTGTATTGATGATGGTGGTTCATGCCACTTAGGTTTCTAGGATGAAAGGTTGGAACATGGGCAATCATTTCCTGGAGATGGTAATGGTAATTTTTCTGTTGGCAAGCAGAATTGGAACATGAAAATTAAGGATGCTACCTCTGCTGCTCAAGCATCGGCTGAGTTTGCAGAACATGCAAGCCTAGCTGCCAGAGGTGTTGTAGAACTTTCAATGCAATATTGTGTTGATGATGGTGGTTCAAGCCTCTTAGGTTTCAAGGATGAAAGGTTGGAACATGGGCAATCATTTCATAGAGATGGTAATGGTAATTTTTCTGTTGGCATGCAGAATTGGAACATGAAATTAAAGGATGCTACCTCTGCTATTCAAGCAGCGGCTGACTTTGCAGAACATGCAACACTAGCTACCAGAGCTGTTGTAGAACTTTCAAGGCAATATTGTGTTGATGATGGTGGTTCATGCCACTTAGGTTTCAAGGATGAAAGGTTGGAACATGGGCAATCAATTCCTCGAGATGGTAATTGTAATTTTTCTGTTAGGCAGGCAGAATTGGAACATGAAATTTAAGGATGCTACCTCTGCTGCTCAAGCAGTGTCTGAGTTTGTAGAATATGCAAGCCTAGCTGCCAGAGCAGTTGTAGAACTTTCAAGGCAATATTGTGTTGATGATGGTGGTTCATGCCACTTTGGTTTCTAGGATGAAAGGTTGGAACATGGGCAATCATTTCCTGGAGATGGTAATGGTAATTTTTCTGTTGGCAAGCAGAATTGGAACATGAAAATTAAGGATGCTACCTCTGCTGCTCAAGCATCGGCTGAGTTTGCAGAACATGCAAGCCTAGCTGCCAGAGGTGTTGTAGAACTTTCAATGCAATATTGTGTTGATGATGGTGGTTCAAGCCTCTTAGGTTTCAAGGATGAAAGGTTGGAACATGGGCAATCATTTCCTAGAGATGGTAATGGTAATTTTTCTGTTGGCATGCAGAATTGGAACATGAAATTAAAGGATGCTACCTCTGCTATTCAAGCAGCGGCTGACTTTGCAGAACATGCAACACTAGCTACCAGAGCTGTTGTAGAACTTTCAAGGCAATATTGTGTTGATGATGGTGGTTCATGCCACTTAGGTTTCAAGGATGAAAGGTTGGAACATGGGCAATCAATTCCTAGAGATGGTAATGGTAATTTTTCTGTTGGCAGGCAGAATTGGAACATGAAATTTAAGGATGCTACCTCTGCTACTCAAGAAGCGACTGAGTTTGCAGAACATGCAAGCCTAGCTGCCAGAGCTGTTGAAGAACTTTCAAGGCAATATTGTGTTGATGATGGTGGTTCATGCCACTTAGGTTTCAAGGATGAAAGGTTGGAACATGGGCAATCATTTCCTAGAGATGGTAATGGTAATTTTCTGTTGGCAGGCAGAATTGGAACATGAAATTAAAGGATGCTACCTCTGCTACTCAAGCAGCGGCTGACTTTGCAGAACATGCAACACTAGCTGCCAGAGCTGTTGTAGAACTTTCAAGGCAATATTGTGTTGATGATGGTGGTTCATGCCACTTTGGTTTCTAGGATGAAAGGTTGGAAGATGGGCAATCATTTCCTGGAGATGGTAATGGTAATTTTTCTGTTGGCAAGCAGAATTGGAACATGAAAATTAAGGATGCTACCTCTACTGCTCAAGCATCGGCTGAGTTTGCAGAACATGCAAGCCTAGCTGCCAGAGCTGTTGTAGAACTTTCAAGGCAATATTGTGTTGATGATGGTGGTTTATGCCACTTAGGTTTCAAGAATGAATGTTTGGAACATGGGCAATAATTTCCTGGAGATGGTAATAGTAATTTTTCTGTTAGCAGGCAGAATTGGAACATGAAATTTAAGGATACTACCTCTGCTACTCAAGAAGCGGCTGAGTTTGCAGAACATGCAAGCCTAGGTGCTAGAGCTTTTGTAGAACTTTCAAGGCAATATTGTGTTGATTATGGTGGTTCATGCCACTTAGGTTTCAAGGATGAAAGGTTGGAACATGGGCAATCATTTCCTGGAGATAGTAATGGTAATTTTTCTGTTGGCAGGCAGAATTGGAACATGAAATTTAAGGATGCTACCTCTGCTGCTCAAGCAGCGGCTGACTTTGCAGAACATGCAAGCCTAGCTGCCAAAGGTGTTGTAGAACTTTCAAGGCAATATTGTGTTGATGATGGTTGTTCAAGCCTCTTAGGTTTCAAGGATGAAAGGTTGGAACATGGGCAATCATTTCCTAGAGATGGTAATGGTAATTTTTCTGTTGGCAGGCAGAATTGAAACATGAAATTAAAGGATGCTACCTCTGCTACTCAAGCAGCGGCTGACTTTGCAGAACATGCAATACTAGCTGCCAGAGCTGTTGTAGAACTTTCAAGGCAATATTGTGTTGATGATGGTGGTTCATGCCACTTAGGTTTCAAGGATGAAAGGTTTGAACAGATGCTATCATTTCCTGGAGATAGTAATGGTAATTTTTCTGTTGGCAGGCAGAATTGGAACATGAAATTTAAGGATGCTACCTCTGTTGATCAAACAGCGACTGACTTTGCAGAACATGCAAGCCTAACTGCCAGAGGTGTTGTAGAACTTTCAAGGCAATATTGTGTTGATGATGGTGGTTCAAGCCTCTTAGGTTTCAAGGATGAAAGGTTGGAACATGGGCAATCATTTCCTAGAGATGGTAATGGTAATTTTCTGTTGGCATGCAGAATTGGAACATGAAATTAAAGGATGCTACCTCTACTGCTCAAGCATCGGCTGAGTTTGCAGAACATGCAAGCCTAGCTACCAGAGCTGTTGTAGAACTTTCAAGGCAATATTGTGTTGATGATGGTGGTTTATGCCACTTAGGTTTCAAGAATGAATGTTTGGAACATGGGCAATCATTTCCTGGAGATGGTAATAGTAATTTTTCTGTTGGCAGGCAGAATTGGAACATGAAATTTAAGGATGCTACCTCTGATACTCAAGAAGCGACTGAGTTTGCAGAACATGCAAGCCTAGCTGCCAGAGCTATTGAAGAACTTTCAAGGCAATATTGTGTTGATGATGGTGGTTCATGCCACTTAGGTTTCAAGGATGAAAGGTTGGAACATGGGCAATTATTTCCTCGAGATGGTAATTGTAATTTTTCTGTTAGGCAGGCAGAATTGGAACATGAAATTTAAGGATGCTACCTCTGCTGCTCAAGCAGTGTCTGAGTTTGTAGAATATGCAAGCCTAGCTGCCAGAGCTGTTGTAGAACTTTCAAGGCAATATTGTGTTGATGATGGTGGTTCATGCCACTTTGGTTTCTAGGATGAAAGGTTGGAACATGGGCAATCATTTCCTGGAGATGGTAATGGTAATTTTTCTGTTGGCAAGCAGAATTGGAACATGAAAATTAAGGATGCTACCTCTGCTGCTCAAGCATCGGCTGAGTTTGCAGAACATGCAAGCCTAGCTGCCAGAGGTGTTGTAGAACTTTCAAGGCAATATTGTGTTGATGATGGTGGTTCAAGCCTCTTAGGTTTCAAGGATGAAAGGTTGGAACATGGGCAATCATTTCCTAGAGATGGTAATGGTAATTTTTCTGTTGGCATGCAGAATTGGAACATGAAATTAAAGGATGCTACCTCTGCTATTCAAGCAGCGGCTGACTTTGCAGAACATGCAACACTAGCTGCCAGAGCAGTTGTAGAACTTTCAAGGCAATATTGTGTTGATGATGGTGGTTCATGCCACTTAGGTTTCAAGGATGAAAGGTTGGAACATGGGCAATCAATTCCTAGAGATGGTAATGGTAATTTTTCTGTTGGCAGGCAGAATTGGAACATGAAATTTAAGGATGCTACCTCTGCTACTCAAGAAGCGACTGAGTTTGCAGAACATGCAAGCCTAGCTGCCAGAGCTGTTGAAGAACTTTCAAGGCAATATTGTGTTGATGATGGTGGTTCATGCCACTTAGGTTTCAAGGATGAAAGTTTGGAACATGGGCAATCATTTCCTAGAGATGGTAATGGTAATTTTTCAGTTGGCAGGCAAAATTGGAACATGAAATTAAAGGATGCTACCTCTGCTACTCAAGCGGCGGCTGACTTTGCAGAACATGCAACACTAGCTGCCAGAGCTGTTGTAGAACTTTCAAGGCAATATTGTGTTGATGATGGTGGTTCATGCCACTTTGGTTTCTAGGATGAAAGGTTGGAACATGGGCAATCATTTCCTGGAGATGGTAATGGTAATTTTTCTGTTGGCAAGCAGAATTGGAACATGAAAATTAAGGATGCTACCTCTACTGCTCAAGCATCGGCTGAGTTTGCAGAACATGCAAGCCTTGCTGCCAGAGCTGTTGTAGAACTTTCAAGGCAATATTGTGTTGATGATGGTGGTTTATGCCACTTAGGCTTCAAGAATGAATGTTTGGAACATGGGCAATCATTTCCTGGAGATGGTAATGGTAATTTTTCTGTTGGCATGCAGAATTGGAACATGAAATTAAAGGATGCTACCTCTGCTACTCAAGCAGCGGCTGACTTTGCAGAACATGCAACACTAGCTGCCAGAGCTGTTGTAGAACTTTCAAGGCAATATTGTGTTGATGATGGTAGTTCATGCCACTTAGGTTTCAAGGATGAAAGGTTGGAACATGGGCAATCAATTCCTAGAGATGGTAATGGTAATTTTTCTGTTGGCAGGCAGAATTGGAACATGAAATTTAAGGATGCTACCTCTGCTACTCAAGAAGCGACTGAGTTTGCAGAACATGCAAGCCTAGCTGCCAGAGCTGTTGAAGAACTTTCAAGGCAATATTGTGTTGATGATGGTGGTTCATGCCACTTAGGTTTCAAGGATGAAAGGTTGGAACATGGGCAATCATTTCCTAGAGATGGTAATGGTAATTTTTCTGTTGGCAGGCAGAATTGGAACATGAAATTAAAGGATGCTACCTCTGCTACTCAAGCAGCGGCTGACTTTGCAGAACATGCAACACTAGCTGCCAGAGCTGTTGTAGAACTTTCAAGGCAATATTGTGTTGATGATGGTGGTTCATGCCACTTTGGTTTCTAGGATGAAAGGTTGGAACATGGGCAATCATTTCCTGAAGATGGTAATGGTAATTTTTCTGTTGGCAAGCAGAATTGGAACATGAAAATTAAGGATGCTACCTCTACTGCTCAAACATCGGCTGAGTTTGCAGAACATGCAAGCCTAGCTGCCAGAGCTGTTGTAGAACTTTCAAGGCAATATTGTGTTGATGATGGTGGTTTATGCCACTTAGGTTTCAAGAATGAATGTTTGGAACATGGGCAATCATTTCCTGGAGATGGTAATAGTAATTTTTCTGTTAGCAGGCAGAATTGGAACATGAAATTTAAGGATACTACCTCTGCTACTCAAGAAGCGGCTGAGTTTGCAGAACATGCAAGCCTAGGTGCTAGAGCTTTTGTAGAACTTTCAAGGCAATATTGTGTTGATGATGGTGGTTCATGCCACTTAGGTTTCAAGGATGAAAGGTTGGAACATGGGCAATCATTTCCTGGAGATAGTAATGGTAATTTTTCTGTTGGCAGGCAGAATTGGAACATGAAATTTAAGGATGCTACCTCTACTGCTCAAGCAGCGGCTGACTTTGCAGAACATGCAAGCCTAGCTGCCAGAGGTGTTGTAGAACTTTCAAGGCAATATTGTGTTGAAGATGGTTGTTCAAGCCTCTTAGGTTTCAAGGATGAAAGGTTGGAACATGGGCAATCATTTCCTAGAGATGGTAATGGTAATTTTTCTGTTGGCAGGCAGAATTGGAATATGAAATTTAAGGATGCTACCTCTGCTTCTTAAGCAGCGGCTGACATTGCAGAACATGCAAGCCTAGGTGTCAGAGTTGTTGTAGAACTTTCAAGGCAATATTGTGTTGTTGATGGTGGTTCATGCCACTTAGGTTTCAAGGATGAAAGTTTGGAACATGGGCAATAATTTCCTGGAGATGGTAATGGTAATTGTTTTGTTGGCAGGCAGAATTGGAACCTGAAATTTAAGGATGCTACCTCTGCTGCTCAAGTAGCGGGTGACTTTGCAGAACATGCAAGCCTAGCTGCCAGAGCTATTGTAGAACTTACAAGGCAATATTGTGTTGATGAGGGTGGTTCATGCCACTTAGGTTTCAAGGATGAAAGGTTGGAACATGGGCAATCAATTCCTGGATATGGTAATGGTAATTTTTATGTTGGCAGGCAGAATTGGAACATGAAATTTAAGGATGCAACCTCTGCTACTCAAGAAGCGGCTGAGTTTGCAGAACATGCAAGCCTAGGTGCTAGAGCTTTTGTAGAACTTTCAAGGCAATATTGTGTTGATGATGGTGGTTCATGCCACTTAGGTTTCAAGGATGAAAGGTTGGAACATGGGCAATCATTTCCTGGAGATAGTAATGGTAATTTTTCTGTTGGCAGGCAGAATTGGAACATGAAATTTAAGGATGCTACCTCTGCTGCTCAAGCAGCGGCTGACTTTGCAGAACATGCAAGCCTAGCTGCCAGAGGTGTTGTAGAACTTTCAAGGCAATATTGTGTTGAAGATGGTTGTTCAAGCCTCTTAGGTTTCAAGGATGAAAGGTTGGAACATGGGCAATCATTTCCTAGAGATGGTAATGGTAATTTTTCTGTTGGCAGGCAGAATTGGAATATGAAATTTAAGGATGCTACCTCTGCTTCTTAAGCAGCGGCTGACTTTGCAGAACATGCAAGCCTAGGTGTCAGAGTTGTTGTAGAACTTTCAAGGCAATATTGTGTTGTTGATGGTGGTTCATGCCACTTAGGTTTCAAGGATGAAAGTTTGGAACATGGGCAATAATTTCCTGGAGATGGTAATGGTAATTGTTTTGTTGGCAGGCAGAATTGGAACCTGAAATTTAAGGATGCTACCTCTGCTGCTCAAGCAGCGGGTGACTTTGCAGAACATGCAAGCCTAGCTGCCAGAGCTATTGTAGAACTTACAAGGCAATATTGTGTTGATGAGGGTGGTTCATGCCACTTAGGTTTCAAGGATGAAAGGTTGGAACATGGGCAATCAATTCCTGGATATGGTAATGGTAATTTTTATGTTGGCAGGCAGAATTGGAACATGAAATTTAAGGATGCAACCTCTGCTACTCAAGAAGCTGCTGAGTTTGCAGAACATGCAAACCTAGCTGCCAGAGCTGTTGTAGAACTTTCAAGGCAATATTGTGTTGATGATGGTGGTTCGTGCCACTTAGGTTTCAAGGATGAAAGGTTAGAATATGGGCAATCATTTCCTGGAGATAATGATTTTTCTATTGGCAGGCAGAATTGGAACATGAAAATTAAGGATGCTACCTCTGCTGCTCAAGCATCGGCTGAGTTTGCAGAACATGCAAGCCTAGCTGCCAGAGTTATTGTAGAACTTTCAAGGCAATATTGTGTTGATGATGGTGGTTCATGCCACTTAGGTTTCAAGGATGAAAGGTTGGAACATGGGCAATCATTTCCTCGAGATGGTAATTTTTCTATTGGCAGGAAGAATTGGAACATGAAATTTAAGGATGCTACCTCTGCTGCTCAAGAAGCGGCTGACTTTGCAGAACATGCAAGCCTAGCTGCCAGAGCTGTTGTAGAACTTTCAAGGCAATATTGTGTTGATGATGGTGGTTCAAGCCTCTTAGGTTTCAAGGATGAAAGGTTGGAACATGGGCAATCATTTCCTAGAGATGGTAATGGTAATTTTTCTGTTGGGAGGCAGAATTGGAACATGAAATTAAAGGATGCTACCTTTGCTACTCAAGCAGCGGCTGACTTTGCAGAACATGCAACACTAGCTGCCAGAGCTGTTGTAGAACTTTCAAGGCAATATTGTGTTGATGATGGTGGTTCATGCCACTTAGTTTTCAAGGATGAAAGGTTGGAACATGGGCAATCATTTCCTGGAGATGGTAATGGTAATTTTTCTGTTGGCAGGCAGAATTGGAACATGAAATTTAAGGATGCTACCTCTGCTACTCAAGAAGCGGCTGAGTTTGCAGAACATGCAAGCCTAGCTGCCAGAGCTGTTGTAGAACCCTCAAGGCAATATTGTGTTGAAGATGGTGGTTCGTGCCACTTAGGTTTCAAGGATGAAAGGTTGGAATATAGGCAATCATTTCTTGGAGATGGTAATTTTTCTATTGGAAGGCAGAATTGGAACATGAAATTTAAGGATGCTACCTCTGCTGCTTAAGCAGCGGCTGACTTTGCAGAACATGCAAGCCTAGGTGCCAGAGTTGTTGTAGAACTTTCAAGGTAATATTGTGTTGTTGATGGTGGTTCATGCCACTTAGGTTTCAAGGATGAAAGGTTGGAACATGGGCAATAATTTCCTGGAGATGGTAATGGTAATTGTTTTGTTAGCAGGCAGAATTGGAACATGAAATTTAAGGATGCTACCTCTGCTGCTCAAGCAGCGGCTGACTTTGCAGAACATGCAAGCCTAGCTGCCAGAGCTGTTGTAGAACTTTCAAGGCAATATTGTGTTGATGATGGTGGTTCATGCCACTTAGGTTTCAAGGATGAAAGGTTGGAACATGGGCAATCAATTCCTGGAGATGGTAATGGTAATTTTACTGTTGGCAGGCAGAATTGGAACATGAAATTTAAGGATGGTACCTATTTTGCTCAGGTAGCGGCTGACTTTGCAGAACATGCAACCCTAGCTGCCAGAGCTGTTGTAGAACTTTCAAGGCAATATTGTGTTGATGATGGTGGTTCGTGCCACTTAGGTTTCAAATATGTGATATCATTTCGTGGTAATGGTAATTTTTTTGTTGGCAGGCAGAATTGGAACATGAAAATTAAGGATGCTACCTCTGCTGCTCAAGCATCGGCTGAGTTTGCAGAACATGCAAGCCTAGCTGCCAGAGCTGTTGTAGAACTTTCAAGGCAATATTGTGTTGATGTTGGTGGTTCAAGCCTCATAGGTTTCTAGGATGAAAGGCTTGGAACATGGGCAATCATTTCCTAGAGATGGTAATGGTAATTTATTTGTTGGCAGGCAGAATTGGAACATGAAATTTAAGGATGCTACCTCTGCTGCTGAAGCAGCGGCTGACTTTGCAGAACATGCAAGCCTAGCTTCCAGAACTATTGTAGAACTTTCAAGGCAATATTGTATTGATGATGGTGGTTCAAGCCTCTTAGGTTTCAAGGATGACAGGTTGGAACATGGGCAATCATTTCCTAGAGATGGTAATGGTAATTTTACTGTTGGCATGCAGAATTGGAACAAGAAATTTAAGGATGGTACCTATTTTGCTCAAGTAGCGGCTGACTTTGCAGAACATGCAACCCTAGCTGCCAGAGCTGTTGTAGAACTTTCGAGGCAATATTGTGTTGATGATGGTGGTTCAAGCCTGATAGGTTTCAAGGATGAAAGGCTTGGAACATGGGCAATCATTTCCTAGATATGGTAATGGTAATTTATTTGTTGGCAGGCAGAATTGGAACAAGAAATTTAAGGATGCTACCTCTGCTGCTCAAGCAGCGGCTGACTTTGTAGAACATGCAAGCCTAGCTGCCAGAACTATTGTAGAACTTTCAAGGCAATATTGTATTGATGATGGTGGTTCAAGCCTCTTAGGTTTCAAGGATGACAGGTTGGAACATGGGCAATCATTTCCTAGAGATGGTAATGGTAATTTTACTGTTGGGAGGCAGAATTGGAACATGAAATTTAAGGATGGTACCTATTTTGCTCAAGTAGCAGCTGACTTTGCAGAACATGCAACCCTAGCTGCCAGAGCTGTTGTAGAACTTTCAAGGCAATATTGTGTTGATGATGGTGGTTCGTGCCACTTAGGTTTCAAGGATGAAAGTTTGGAATATGTGCAATCATTTCGTGGTAATGGTAATTTTTCTGTTCGCAGGCAGAATTGGAACATGAAATTTAAGGATGCTACCTCTGCTGCTCAAGTAGCGGCTGAGTTTGCAGAACATGCAAGCCTAGCTGCCAGAGCTGTTGTAGAACTTTCAAGGCAATATTATGTTGATGATGGTGGTTCAAGCCTCATAGGTTTCAAGGATGAAAGGCTTGGAACATGGGCAATCATTTCCTAGAGATGGTTATGGTAATTTTTTTGTTGGCAGGCAGAATTGGAACATGAAATTTAAGGATGCTACCTCTGCTGCTCAAGCAGCGGCTGACTTTGCAGAACATGCAAGCCTAGCTGCCAGAACTGTTGTAGAACTTTCAAGGCAATATTATGTTGATGATGGTGGTTCAAGCCTCTTAGGTTTCAAGGATGACAGGTTGGAACATGGGCAATCATTTCCTAGAGATGGTAATGGTAATTTTACTGTTGGCAGGCAGAATTAGAACATTAAATTTAAGGATTGTACCTATTTTGCTCAAGTAGCGGCTGACTTTGCAGAACAGGCAACCCTAGCTGCCAGAGCTGTTGTAGAACTTTCAAGGCAATATTGTGTTAATGATGGTGGTTCGTGCCACTTAGGTTTCAAGGATGAAAGGTTGGAATATGTGCAATCATTTCGTGGTAATGGTAATTTTTCTGTTCGCAGGCAGAATTGGAACATGAAATTTAAGGATGCTACCTCTGTTGCTCAAACAGTGGCTGAGTTTGCAGAATATGCAAGCCTAGCTGCCAGAACTGTTGTAGAACTTTCAAGGCAATATTGTGTTGATGATGGTGGTTCAAGACTCTTAGGTTTCAAGGATGACAGGTTGGAACATGGGCAATCATTTCCTAGAAATGGTAATGGTAATTTTACTGTTGGCAGGCAGAATTGGAACATTAAATTTAAGGATGGTATCTATTTTGCTCAAGTAGTGGCTGACTTTGCAGAACATGCAACCCTAGCTGCAAGAGCTGTTGTAGAACTTTCAAGGCAATATTGTGTTAATGATGGTGGTTCGTGCCACTTAGGTTTCAAGGATGAAAGGTTGGAATATGTGCAATCATTTCGTGGTAATGGTAATTTTTCTGTTCGCAGGCAGAATTGGAACATGAAATTTAAGGATGCTACATCTGTTGCTCAAGCAGTGGCTGAGTTTGCAGAACGTTCAAGCCTAGCTGCCAGAGCTGTTGTAGAACTTTCAAGGTAATAATGTGTTGATGATGGTGGTTCATGCCACTTAGGTTTCTAGGATGAAAGGTTGGAACATGGGCAATCATTACCTCGAGATGGTAATTGTAATTTTTCTGTTGGGCAGGCAGAATTGGAACATGAAATTTAAGGATGCTACCTCTGCTGCTCAAGCAACGTCTGAGTTTGTAGAATATGCAAGCCTAGCTGCCAGAGTTGTTGTAGAACTTTCAAGGCAATATTGTGTTGATGATGGTGGTTCATGCCACTTTGGTTTCTAGGATGAAAGGTTGGAACATGGGCAATCATTTCCTGGAGATTGGAAATGGTAATTTTTCTGTTGGCACACAGAATTGGAACATAATATTTAAGGATGGTACCTATTTTGCTCAAGTAGCGGCTGACTTTGCAGAACATGCAACCCTAGCTGCCAGAGCTGTTGTAGAACTTTCAAGGCAATATTGTGTTGATGATGGTGGTTCGTGCCACTTAGGATTCAAGGATGAATGGTTGGAATATGGGCAATCATTTCGTGGTAATTGTAATTTTTATGTTCGCAGGCAGAATTGGAACATGTAATTTAAGGATGCTACCTCTGTTGCTCAAACAGTGGCTGAGTTTGCAGAATATGCAAGCCTAGCTGCCAGAACTGTTGTAGAACTTTCAAGGCAATATTGTGTTGATGATGGTGGTTCAAGACTCTTAGGTTTCAAGGATGACAGGTTGGAACATGGGCAATCATTTCCTAGAAATGGTAATGGTAATTTTACTGTTGGCAGGCAGAATTGGAACATTAAATTTAAGGATGGTATCTATTTTGCTCAAGTAGTGGCTGACTTTGCAGAACATGCAACCCTAGCTGCAAGAGCTGTTGTAGAACTTTCAAGGCAATATTGTGTTAATGATGGTGGTTCGTGCCACTTAGGTTTCAAGGATGAAAGGTTGGAATATGTGCAATCATTTCGTGGTAATGGTAATTTTTCTATTCGCAGGCAGAATTGGAACATGAAATTTAAGGATGCTACCTCTGTTGCTCAAGCAGTGGCTGAGTTTGCAGAACGTTCAAGCCTAGCTGCCAGAGCTGTTGTAGAACTTTCAAGGTAATAATGTGTTGATGATGGTGGTTCATGCCACTTAGGTTTCTAGGATGAAAGGTTGGAACATGGGCAATCATTTCCTCGAGATGGTAATTGTAATTTTTCTGTTGGGCAGGCAGAATTGGAACATGAAATTTAAGGATGCTACCTCTGCTGCTCAAGCAACGTCTGAGTTTGTAGAATATGCAAGCCTAGCTGCCAGAGTTGTTATAGAACTTTCAAGGCAATATTGTGTTGATGATGGTGGTTCATGCCACTTTGGTTTCTAGGATGAAAGGTTGGAACATGGGCAATCATTTCCTGGAGATTGGAAATGGTAATTTTTCTGTTAGCACGCAGAATTGGAACATAATATTTAAGGATGGTACCTATTTTGCTCAAGTAGCGGCTGACTTTGCAGAACATGCAACCCTAGCTGCCAGAGCTGTTGTAGAACTTTCAAGGCAATATTGTGTTGATGATGGTGGTTCGTGCCACTTAGGTTTCAAGGATGAAAGGTTGGAATATGGGCAATCATTTCGTGGTAATGGTAATTTTTCTGTTCGCAGGCAGAATTGGAACATGTAATTTAAGGATGCTACCTCTGCTGCTCAAGCAGTGGCTGAGTTTGCAGAACATGCAAGCCTAGCTGCCAGAGCTGTTGTAGAACTTTCAAGACAATATTGTGTTGATGATGGTGGTTCATGCCACTTAGGTTTCTAGGATGAAAGGTTGGAACATGGGCAATCATTTCCTGGAGATGGTAATGGTAATTTTTCTGTTGGCAAGCAGAATTGGAACATGAAATTTAAGGATGCTACCTCTGCTGCTCAAGCAGCGGCTAATTTTGCAGAACATGCAAGCCTAGCTGCTAGAGCTGTTGTAGAACTTTCAAGGCAATATTGTGTTGATGATGGTGGTTCATGCCACTTAGGTTTCAAGGATGAAAGGTGGGAACATGGGCAATCATTTCCTGGAGATGGTAATGGTAATATTTCTATTGACAGGCAGAATTGGAACATGAAATTTAAGGATGCTACCTCTGCTGCTCAAGCAGCGGCTGACTTTGCAGAACAAGCAAGCCTAGCTGCCAGAGCTGTTGTATAATTTTCAAGGCAATATTGTGTTGATGAGGGTGGTTCATGCCACTTAGGTTTCAAGGATGAAAGGTTGGAATATAGGCAATCAATTGCTGGAGATGGTAATGGTAATATTTATGTTGGCAGGCAGAATTGGAACATGAAATATAAGGATGCTACCTCTGCTACTCAAGAAGCGGCTGAGTTTGCAGAACATGCAAGCCTAGCTGCCAAAGCTGTTGTAGAACTTTCAAGGCAATATTGTGTTGATGATGGTGGTTCATGCCACTTAGGTTTCAAGGATTAAAGGTTAGAATATGGGCAATCATTTCCTAGAGATAGTAATTTTTCTATTGGCAGGCAGAATTGGAACATGAAATTTAAGGATGCTACCTCTGCTGCTCAAGCAGCGGCTGAGTTTGCAGAACATGCAGGCCTAGATGCCACAGCTGCTGTAGAACTTTCAAGGCAATATTGTGTTGATGATGATGGTTCATACCACTTAGGTTTCAAGGATTAAAGGTTAGAATATGGGCAATCATTTCCTAGAGATAGTAATTTTTCTATTGGCAGGCAGAATTGGAACATGAAATTTAAGGATGCTACCTCTACTGCTCAAGCAGGCGGCTGAGTTTGCAGAACATGCAAGCCTAGCTGCCACAGCTGTTGTAGAACTTTCAAGGCAATATTGTGTTGATGATGGTGGTTCAAGCCTCTTAGGTTTCAAGGATGACAGGTTGGAACATGGGCAATCATTTCCTAGAGATGGTAATGGTAATTTTACTGTTGGCAGGCAGAATTGGAACATTAAATTTAAGGATGGTACCTATTTTGCTCAAGTAGCGGCGGACTTTGCAGAACATGCAACCCTAGCTGCCAGAGCAGTTGTAGAACTTTCAAGGCAATATTATGTTAATGATGGTGGTTCGTGCCACTTAGGTTTCAAGGATGAAAGGTTGGAATAAGTGCAATCATTCCGTGGTAATGGTAATTTTTCTGTTCGCAGGCAGAATTGGAACATGAAATTTAAGGATGCTACCTCTGTTGCTCAAGCAGTGGCTGAGTTTGCAGAACATTCAAGCCTAGCTGCCAGAGCTGTTGTAGAACTTTCAAGGCAATAATGTGTTGATGATGGTGGTTCATGCCACTTAGGTTTCTAGGATGAAAGGTTGGAACATGGGCAATCATTTCCTCGAGATGGTAATTGTAATTTTTCTGTTGGGCAGGCAGAATTGGAACATGAAATTTAAGGATGCTACCTCTGCTGCTCAAGCAACATCTGAGTTTGTAGAATATGCAAGCCTAGCTGCCAGAGCCGTTGTAGAATTTTCAAGGCAATATTGGGTTGATGATGGTGGTTCATGCCACTTTGGTTTCTAGGATGAAAGGTTGGAACATGGGCAATCATTTCCTGGAGATTGGAAATGGTAATTTTTCTGTTGGCACGCAGAATTGGAACATAATATTTAAGGATGGTACCTATTTTGCTCAAGTAGCGGCTGACTTTGCAGAACATGCAACCCTAGCTGCCAGAGCTGTTGTAGAACTTTCAAGGCAATATTGTGTTGATGATGGTGGTTCGTGCTACTTAGGTTTCAAGGATGAAAGGTTGGAATATGGGCAATCATTTCGTGGTAATGGTAATTTTTCTGTTCCCAGGCAGAATTGGAACATGAAATTTAAGGATGCTACCTCTGCTGCTCAAGCAACGTCTGAGTTTGCAGAACATGCAAGCCTAGCTGCCAGAGCTGTTGTAGAACTTTCAAGACAATATTGTGTTGATGATGGTGGTTCATGCCAATTAGGTTTCTAGGATGAAAGGTTGGAACATAGGCAATCATTTCCTGGAGATGGTAATGGTAATTTTTCTGTTGGCAAGCAGAATTGGAACATGAAATTTAAGGATGCTACCTCTGCTGCTCAAGCAGCGGCTAATTTTGCAGAACAAGCAAGCCTAGCTGCTAGAGCTGTTGTAGAACTTTCAAGGCAATATTGTGTTGATGATGGTGGTTCATGCCACTTAGGTTTCAAGGATGAAAGGTGGGAACATGGGCAATCATTTCCTGGAGATGGTAATGGTAATTTTTCTGTTGACAAGCAGAATTGGAACATGAAATTTAAGGATGCTACCTCTGCTGCTCAAGCAGCGGCTGACTTTGCAGAACATGCAAGCCTAGCTGCCAAAGCTGTTGTAGAACTTTCAAGGCAATATTGTGTTGATGATGGTGGTTCATGCCACTTTGGTTTCAAGGATTAAAGGTTAGAATATGGGCAATCATTTCCTAGAGATAGTAATTTTTCTATTGGCAGGCAGAATTGGAACATGAAATTTAAGGAATACCTCTGCTGCTCAAGCAGCAGCTGAGTTTGCAGAACATGCAAGCCTAGCTGCCACAGCTGTTGTAGAACTTTCAAGGCAATATTGTGTTGATGATGGTAGTTCAAGCCTCTTAGGTTTCAGGGATGACAGGTTGGAACATGGGCAATCATTTCCTAGAGATAGTAATTTTTCTATTGGCAGGCAGAATTGGAACATGAAATTTAAGGATGCTACCTCTACTGCTCAAGCAGCGGCTGAGTTTGCAGAACATGCAAGCCTAGCTGCCACAGCTGTTGTAGAACTTTCAAGGCAATATTGTGTTGATGATGGTGGTTCAAGCATCTTAGGTTTCAAGGATGACATGTTGGAACATGGGCAATCATTTCCTAGAGATGGTAATGGTAATTTTACTGTTGGCAGGCAGAATTGGAACATTAAATTTAAGGATGGTACCTATTTTGCTCAAGTAGCGGCGGACTTTGCAGAACATGCAACCCTAGCTGCCAGAGCTGTTGAAGAACTTTCAAGGCAATATTGTGTTAATGATGGTGGTTCGTGCCACTTAGGTTTCAAGGATGAAAGGTTGGAATAAGTGCAATCATTTCGTGGTAATGGTAATTTTTCTGTTGGCAGGCAGAATTGGAACATGAAATTTAAGGATGCTACCTCTGTTGCTCAAGCAGTGGCTGAGTTTGCAGAACATTCAAGCCTAGCTGCCAGAGCTGTTGTAGAACTTTCAAGGCAATAATGTGTTGATGATGGTGGTTCATGCCACTTAGGTTTCTAGGATGAAAGGTTGGAACATGGGCAATCATTTCCTCGAGATGGTAATTGTAATTTTTCTGTTGGGCAGGCAGAATTGGAACATGAAATTTAAGGATGCTACCTCTGCTGCTCAAGCAACGTCTGAGTTTGTAGAATATGCAAGCCTAGCTGCCAGAGCTATTGTAGAACTTTCAAGGCAATATTGTGTTGATGATGGTGGTTCATGCCACTTTGGTTTATAGGATGAAAGGTTGGAACATGGGCAATCATTTCCTGGAGATTGGAAATGGTAATTTTTCTGTTGGCACGCAGAATTGGAACATAATATTTAAGGATGGTACCTATTTTGCTCAAGTAGCGGCTGACTTTGCAGAACATGCAACCCTAGCTGCCAGAGCTGTTGTAGAACTTTCAAGGCAATATTGTGTTGATGATGGTGGTTCGTGCCACTTAGGTTTCAAGGATGAAAGGTTGGAATATGGGCAATCATTTCGTGGTAATGGTAATTTTTCTGTTCGCAGGCAGAATTGGAACATGAAATTTAAGGATGCTACCTCTGCTGCTCAAGCAGTGGCTGAGTTTGCAGAACATGCAAGCCTAGCTGCCAGAGCTGTTGTAGAACTTTCAAGACAATATTGTGTTGATGATGGTGGTTCATGCCACTTAGGTTTCTAGGATAAAAGGTTGGAACATATGCAATCATTTCCTGGAGATGGTAATGGTAATTTTTCTGTTGGCAAGCAGAATTGGAACATGAAATTTAAGGATGCTACCTCTGCTGCTCAAGCAGCGGCTAATTTTGCAGAACAAGCAAGCCTAGCTGCTAGAGCTATTGTAGAACTTTCAAGGCAATATTGTGTTGATGATGGTGGTTCATGCCACTTAGGTTTCAAGGATGAAAGGTGGGAACATGGGCAATCATTTCCTGGAGATGGTAATGGTAATTTTTCTGTTGACAAGCAGAATTGGAACATGAAATTTAAGGATGCTACCTCTGCTGCTCAAGCAGCGGCTGACTTTGCAGAACATTCAAGACTAGCTGCCAGAGCTGTTGTAGAACTTTCAAGGCAATAATGTGTTGATGATGGTGGTTCATGCCACTTAGGTTTCTAGGATGAAAGGTTGGAACATGGGCAATCATTTCCTCGAGATAGTAATTGTAATTTTTCTGTTGGGCAGGCAGAATTGGAACATGAAATTTAAGGATGCTACCTCTGCTGCTCAAGCAACGTCTGAGTTTGCAGAATATGCAAGCCTAGCTGCCAGTGCTGTTGTAGAACTTTCAAGGCAATATTGTGTTGATGATGGTGGTTCATGCCACTTTGGTTTCTAGGATGAAAGGTTGGAACATGGGCAATCATTTCCTGGAGATTGGAAATGGTAATTTTTCTGTTGGCACGCAAAATTGGAACATAATATTTAAGGATGGTACCTATTTTGCTCAAGTAGCGGCTGACTTTGCAGAACATGCAACCCTAGCTGCCAGAGCTGTTGTAGAACTTTCAAGGCAATATTGTGATGATGATGGTGGTTCGTGCCACTTAGGTTTCAAGGATGAAAGGTTGGAATATGGGCAATCATTTCGTGGTAATGGTAATTTTTCTGTTCGCAGGCAGAATTGGAACATGAAATTTAAGGATGCTACCTCTGCTGCTCAAGCAACGTCTGAGTTTGCAGAACATGCAAGCCTAGCTGCCAGAGCTGTTGTAGAACTTTCAAGACAATATTGTGTTGATGATGGTGGTTCATGCCACTTAGGTTTCTAGGATGAAAGGTTGGAACATAGGCAATCATTTCCTGGAGATGGTAATGGTAATTTTTCTGTTGGCAAGCAGAATTGGAACATGAAATTTAAGGATGCTACCTCTGCTGCTCAAGCAGCGGCTAATTTTGCAGAACAAGCAAGCCTAGCTGCTAGAGCTGTTGTAGAACTTTAAAGGCAATATTGTGTTGGTGATGGTGGTTCATGCCACTTAGGTTTCAAGGATGAAAGGTGGGAACATGGGCAATCATTTCCTGGAGATGGTAATGGTAATTTTTCTGTTGACAAGCAGAATTGGAACATGAAATTTAAGGATGCTACCTCTGCTGCTCAAGCAACGGCTGACTTTGCAGAACATGCAAGCCTAGCTGCCAGATTTATTGTAGAATTTTCAAGGCAATATTGTGTTGATGAGGGTGGTTCATGCCACTTAGGTTTCAAGGATGAAAGGATGGAACATAGGCAATCAATTGCTGGAGATGGTAATGGTAATATTTATGTTGGCAGGCAGAATTGGAACATAAAATATAAGGATGCTACCTCTGCTACTCAAGAAGCGGCTGAGTTTGCAGAACATGCAAGCCTAGCTGCCAAAGCTGTTGTAGAAATTTCAAGGCAATATTGTGTTGATGATGGTGGTTCATGCCACTTAGGTTTCAAGGATTAAAGGTTAGAATATGGGCAATCATTTCCTAGAGATAGTAATTTTTCTATTGGCAGGCAGAATTGGAACATGAAATTTAAGGATGCTACCTCTGCTGCTCAAGCAGCGGCTGACTTTGCAGAACATTCAAGCCTAGCTGCCAGAGCTGTTGTAGAACTTTCAAGGCAATAATGTGTTGATGATGGTGGTTCATGCCACTTAGGTTTCTAGGATGAAAGGTTGGAACATGGGCAATCATTTCCTCGAGATAGTAATTGTAATTTTTCTGTTGGGCAGGCAGAATTGGAACATGAAATTTAAGGATTCTACCTCTGCTGCTCAAGCAACGTCTGAGTTTGTAGAATATGCAAGCCTAGCTGCCAGAGCTGTTGTAGAACTTTCAAGGCAATATTGTGTTGTTGATGGTGGTTCATGCCACTTTGGTTTCTAGGATGAAAGGTTGGAACATGGGCAATCATTTCCTGGAGATTGGAAATGGTAATTTTTCTGTTGGCACGCAGAATTGGAACATAATATTTAAGGATGGTACCTATTTTGCTCAAGTAGCGGCTGACTTTGCAGAACATGCAACCCTAGCTGCCAGAGCTGTTGTAGAACTTTCAAGGCAATATTGTGTTGATGATGGTGGTTCGTGCCACTTAGGTTTCAAGGATGAAAGGTTGGAATATGGGCAATCATTTCGTGGTAATGGTAATTTTTCTGTTCGCAGGCAGAATTGGAACATGAAATTTAAGGATGCTACCTCCGATGCTCAAGCAACGTCTGAGTTTGCAGAACATGCAAGCCTAGCTGCCAGAGCTGTTGTAGAACTTTCAAGACAATATTGTGTTGATGATGGTGGTTCATGCCACTTAGGTTTCTAGGATGAAAGGTTGGAACATAGGCAATCATTTCCTGGAGATGGTAATGGTAATTTTTCTGTTGGCAAGCAGAATTGGAACATGAAATTTAAGGATGCTACCTCTGCTGCTCAAGCAGCGGCTAATTTTGCAGAACAAGCAAGCCTAGCTGCTAGAGCTGTTGTAGAACTTTCAAGGCAATATTGTGTTGATGATGGTGGTTCATGCCACTTAGGTTTCAAGGATGAAAGGTGGGAACATGGGCAATCATTTCCTGGAGATGGTAATCGTAATTTTTCTGTTGACAAGCAGAATTGGAACATGAAATTTAAGGATGCTACCTCTGCTGCTCAAGCAGCGGCTGACTTTGCAGAACATGCAAGCCTAGCTGCCAGAGCTGTTGTAGAATTTTCAAGGCAATATTGTGTTGATGAGGGTGGTTCATGCCACTTAGGTTTCAAGGATGAAAGGATGGAACATAGGCAATCAATTGCTGGAGATGGTAATGGTAATATTTATGTTGGCAGGCAGAATTGGAACATGAAATATAAGGATGCTACCTCTGCTACTCAAGAAGCGGCTGAGTTTGCAGAACATGCAAGCCTAGCTGCCAAAGCTGTTGTAGAACTTTCAAGGCAATATTGTGTTGATGATGGTGGTTCATGCCACTTAGGTTTCTAGGATGAAAGGTTGGAACATGGGCAATCATTTCCTGGAGATGGTAATGGTAATTTTTCTGTTGACAAGCAGAATTGGAACATGAAATTTAAGGATGCTACCTCTGCTGCTCAAGCAGCGGCTGACTTTGTAGAACATTCAAGCCTAGCTGCCAGAGCTGTTGTAGAACTTTCAAGGCAATAATGTGTTGATGATGGAGGTTCATGCCACTTAGGTTTCTAGGATGAAAGGTTGGAACATGGGCAATCATTTTCTCGAGATAGTAATTGTAATTTTTCTGTTGGGCAGGCAGAATTGGAACATGAAATTTAAGGATGCTACCTCTGCTGCTCAAGCAACGTCTGAGTTTGTAGAATATGCAAGCCTAGCTGCCAGAGCAGTTGTAGAACTTTCAAGGCAATATTGTGTTGATGATGGTGGTTCATGCCGCTTTGGTTTCTAGGATGAAAGGTTGGAACATGGGCAATCATTTCCTGGAGATTGGAAATGGTAATTTTTCTGTTGGCACGTAGAATTGGAACATAATATTTAAGGATGGTACCTATTTTGCTCAAGTAGCGGCTGACTTTGCAGAACATGCAACCCTAGCTGCCATAGCTGTTGTAGAACTTTCAAGGCAATATTGTGTTGATGATGGTGGTTCATGCCACTTAGGTTTCAAGGATGAAAGGTTGGAATATGGGCAATCATTTCGTGGTAATGGTAATTTTTCTGTTCGCAGGCAGAATTGGAACATGAAATTTAAGGATGCTACCTCTGCTGCTCAAGCAACGTCTGAGTTTGCAGAACATGCAAGCCTAGCTGCCAGAGCTGTTGTAGAACTTTCAAGACAATATTGTGTTGATGATGGTGGTTCATGCCACTTAGGTTTCTAGGATGAAAGGTTGGAACATAGGCAATCATTTCCTGGAGATGGTAATGGTAATTTTTCTGTTGGCAAGCAGAATTGGAACATGAAATTTAAGGATGCTACCTCTGCTGCTCAAGCAGCGGCTAATTTTGCAGAACAAGCAAGCCTAGCTGCTAGAGCTGTTGTAGAACTTTCAAGGCAATAGTGTGTAGATGATGGTGGTTCATGCCACTTAGGTTTCAAGGATGAAAGGTGGGAACATGAGCAATCATTTCCTGGAGATGGTAATGGTAATTTTTCTGTTGACAGGCAGAATTGGAACATGAAATTTAAGGATGCTACCTCTGCTGCTCAAGCAGCGGCTGACTTTGCAGAACATGCAAGCCTAGCTGCCAGAGCTGTTGTAGAATTTTCAAGGCAATATTGTGTTGATGAGGGTGGTTCATGCCACTTAGGTTTCAAGGATGAAAGGATGGAACATAGGCAATCAATTGCTGGAGATGGTAATGGTAATATTTATGTTGGCAGGCAGAATTGGAACATGAAATATAAGGATGCTACCTCTGCTACTCAAGAAGCGGCTGAGTTTGCAGAACATGCAAGCCTAGCTGCCAAAGCTGTTGTAGAACTTTCAAGGCAATATTGTGTTGATGATGGTGGTTCATGCCACTTAGGTTTCAAGGATTAAAGGTTAGAATATGGGCAATCATTTCCTAGAGATAGTAATTTTTCTATTGGCAGGCAGAATTGGAACATGAAATTTAAGGATGCTACCTCTGCTGCTCAAGCAGCGGCTGAGTTTGCAGAACATGCAAGCCTAGCTGCCACAGCTGTTGTAGAACTTACAAGGCAATATTGTGTTGATGATGGTAGTTCAAGACTCTTAGGTTTCAGGGATGACAGGTTGGAACATGGGCAATCATTTCCTAGAGATAGTAATTTTTCTGTTGGGCAGGCAGAATTGGAACATGAAATTTAAGGATGCTACCTCTGCTGCTCAAGCAACGTCTGAGTTTGTAGAATATGCAAGCCTAGCTGCCAGAGCTGTTGTAGAACTTTCAAGGCAATATTGTGTTGATGATGGTGGTTCATGCCACTTTGGTTTCTAGGATGAAAGGTTGGAACATGGGCAATCATTTCCTGGAGATTGGAAATGGTAATTTTTCTGTTGGCACGCAGAATTGGAACATAATATTTAAGGATGGTACCTATTTTGCTCAAGTAGCGGCTGACTTTGCAGAACATGCAACCCTAGCTGCCAGAGCTGTTGTAGAACTTTCAAGGCAATATTGTGTTGATGATGGTGGTTCGTGCCACTTAGGTTTCAAGGATGAAAGGTTGGAATATGGGCAATCATTTCGTGGTAATGGTAATTTTTCTGTTCGCAGGCAGAATTGGAACATGAAATTTAAGGATGCTACCTCTGCTGCTCAAGCAGTGGCTGAGTTTGCAGAACATGCAAGCCTAGCTGCCAGAGCTGTTGTAGAACTTTCAAGACAATATTGTGTTGATGATGGTGGTTCATGCCACTTAGGTTTCTAGGATGAAAGGTTGGAACATAGGCAATCATTTCCTGGAGATGGTAATGGTAATTTTTCTGTTGGCAAGCAGAATTGGAACATGAAATTTAAGGATGCTACCTCTGCTGCTCAAGCAGCGGCTAATTTTGCAGAACAAGCAAGCCTAGCTGCTAGAGCTGTTGTAGAACTTTCAAGGCAATATTGTGTTGATGATGGTGGTTCATGCCACTTAGGTTTCAAGGATGAAAGGTGGGAACATAGGCAATCATTTCCTGGAGATGGTAATGGTAATTTTTCTGTTGACAAGCAGAATTGGAACATGAAATTTAAGGATGCTACCTCTGCTGCTCAAGCAGCGGCTGACTTTGCAGAACATGCAAGCCTAGCTGCCAGAGCAGTTGTAGAATTTTCAAGGCAATATTGTGTTGATGAGGGTGGTTCATGCCACTTAGGTTTCAAGGATGAAAGGATGGAACATAGGCAATCAATTGCTGGAGATGGTAATGGTAATATTTATGTTGGCAGGCAGAAATGGAACATGAAATATAAGGATGCTACCTCTGCTACTCAAGAAGCGGCTGAGTTTGCAGAACATGCAAGCCTAGCTGCCAAAGCTGTTGTAGAACTTTCAAGGCAATATTGTGTTGATGATGGTTGTTCATGCCACTTAGGTTTCAAGGATTAAAGGTTAGAATATGGGCAATCATTTCCTAGAGATAGTAATTTTTCTATTGGCAGGTAGAATTTGAACATGAAATTTAAGGATGCTACCTCTGCTGCTCAAGCAGCGGCTGAGTTTGCAGAACATGCAAGCCCAGCTGCCACAGCTGTTGTAGAACTTTCAAGGCAATATTGTGTTGATGATGGTAGTTCAAGCCTCTTAGGTTTCAAGGATGACAGGTTGGAACATGGGCAATCATTTCCTAGAGATAGTAATTTTTCTATTGGCAGGCAGAATTGGAACATGAAATTTAAGGATGCTACCTCTACTGCTCAAGCAGCGGCTGAGTTTGCAGAATATGCAAGCCTAGCTGCCAGAGCTGTTGTAGAACTTTCAAGGCAATATTGTGTTGATGATGGTGGTTCATGCCACTTTGGTTTCTAGGATGAAAGGTTGGAACATGGGCAATCATTTCCTGGAGATTGGAAATGGTAATTTTTCTGTTGGCACGCAGAATTGGAACATAATATTTAAGGATGGTACCTATTTTGCTCAAGTAGCGGCTGACTTTGCAGAACATGCAACCCTAGCTACCAGAGCTGTTGTAGAATTTTCAAGGCAATATTGTGTTGATGAGGGTGGTTCATGCCACTTAGGTTTCAAGGATGAAAGGATGGAACATAGGCAATCAATTGCTGGAGATTGTAATGGTAATATTTATGTTGGCAGGCAGAATTGGAACATGAAATATAAGGATGCTACCTCTGCTACTCAAGAAGCGGCTGAGTTTGCAGAACATGCAAGCCTAGCTGCCAAAGCTGTTGTAGAACTTTCAAGGCAATATTGTGTTGATGATGGTGGTTCATGCCACTTAGGTTTCAAGGATTAAAGGTTAGAATATGGGCAATCATTTCCTAGAGATAGTAATTTTTCTATTGGCAGGTAGAATTTGAACATGAAATTTAAGGATGCTACCTCTGCTGCTCAAGAAGCGGCTGAGTTTGCAGAACATGCAATCCTAGCTGCAAAAGCTGTTGTAGAACTTTCAAGGCAATATTGTGTTGATGATGGTGGTTCGTGCCACTTAGGTTTCAAGGATTAAAGGTTAGAATATGGGCAATCATTTCCTAGAGATTGTAATTTTTCTATTGGCAGGCAGAATTGGAACATGAAATTTAAGGATGCTACCTCTACTGCTCAAGCAGCGGCTGAGTTTGCAGAACATGCAAGCCTAGCTGCCACAGCTGTTGTAGAACTTTCAAGGCAATATTGTGTTGATGATGGTGGTTCAAGCCTCTTAGGTTTCAAGGATGACAGGTTGGAACATGGGCAATCATTTCCTAGAGATGGTAATGGTAATTTTACTGTTGGCAGGCAGAATTGGAACATGAAATTTAAGGATGCTACCTCTGCTGCTCAAGCAACGGCTTAGTTTGCAGAACATGCAAGCCTAGCTGCCAGAGCTGTTGTAGGACTTTCAAGGCAATATTGTGTTGATGATGGTGGTTCATGCCAATTAGGTTTCAAGGATGAAAGGTTGGAATATGGGCAATCATTTCCTGGAGATGGTAATTTTTCAATTGGCAGGCAGAATTGGAACATGAAATTTAAGGATGCTACCTTTGCTGCTCAAGCAGGGGATGAATTTGCAGAACATGCAAGCCTAGCAGCCAGAGCTATTGTAGAAATTTCAAGTCAATATTGTGTTGATGATGATGGTTCATACCACTTAGGTTTCAAGGATTAAAGGTTAGAATATGGGCAATCATTTCCTAGAGATAGTAATTTTTCTATTGGCAGGCAGAATTGGAACATGAAATTTAAGGATGCTACCTCTACTACTCAAGCAGCGGCTGAGTTTGCAGAACATGCAAGCCTAGCTGCCACAGCTGTTGTAGAACTTTCAAGGCAATATTGTGTTGATGATGGTGGTTCAAGCCTCTTAGGTTTCAAGGATGACAGGTTGGAACATGGGCAATCATTTCCTAGAGATGGTAATGGTAATTTTACTGTTGGCAGGCAGAATTGGAACATTAAATTTAAGGATGGTACCTATTTTGCTCAAGTAGCGGCGGACTTTGCAGAACATGCAACCCTAGCTGCCAGAGCTGTTGTAGAACTTTTAAGGCAATATTGTGTTAAAGATGGCGGTTCGTGCCACTTAGGTTTCAAGGATGAAAGGTTGGAATATGTGCAATCATTTCATGGTAATGGTAATTTTTCTGTTCGCAGGCAGAATTGGAACATGAATTTTAAGGATGCTACCTCTGTTGCTCAAGCAATGGCTGAGTTTGCAGAACATTCAAGCCTTGCTGCCAGAGCTGTTGTAGAACTTTCAAGGCAATAATATGTTGATGATGGTGGTTCATGCCACTTAGGTTTCTAGGATGAAAGGTTGGAACATGGGCAATCATTTCCTCGAGATGGTAATTGTAATTTTTCTGTTGGGCAGGCAGAATTGGAACATGATATTTAAGGATGCTACCTCTGCTGCTCAAGCAACATCTGAGTTTGTAGAATATGCAAGCCTAGCTGCCAGAGCTGTTGTATAACTTTCAAGGCAATATTGTGTTGATGATGGTGGTTCATGCCACTTTGGTTTCTAGGATGAAAGGTTGGTGTTACACCCTATATTTTCGTATGTAAAAATGCGTCGTAAGCAAACTAATGTAGGACAAAAAAATGAGATAATATTTAAAAGTATATAAAGTAAGTTAATCATGTTACCTCTGAGGTTACAAATATTGAAGATCATGAACAACAAGTACAAAGAGGGTTGGACAGTTCAGAAGCTAAAGCAATTAAATAAAACAATGTTTCATCGAAAGTCGACAAGTTGGGAATGTTATAACATGTACCTTTGGGGTGAGACTAGGGTGATTAACATGATAAAGAGATTATGTTATGATTTATATTAGTCATATTACATCCGTGTGTTATGTTTTTAAGTCAAGCGAGTTGTGGAACAAAAGTCGATGAAAGTCATCACAAGTTACATTCATAAGTTTTACTGAAACTTTGGGTCAAATGTAACTGCAATTTTCTCCCAATATACTTAGAGTTATGGTGTGTTCCACCCATCCAATTAAAGATCTATGAGTCTATTTTCCAACGCATTAAACCATTTGTCAATACGACATCGGAGTAGAGAGATATGTGCATTTTTGCGATACTGCGCAAGCTGCTAGGTGACAAGTAGGTGTGTCACCTACTTGCTTAAATGAAAGCCCAAAAATGGGCCATTTCGGGTCGTCCAAAGAGGCCTTTTAAGGGCCTATTTTCTTCATATATTAGACTTAAAATAGAGCATAATAACCAGACATAAGCTCTGCAAAGAATCCTCCCAAAAATTTCCCACAAACCCTAATTGATTTTCTCTCCCTTTCAAGTTCCAATTGGAGGTAAAACTTAGAGTTTGAAGAACCAAGATAGGAGCTGAGTTATCCAACAAATAAGGTGAGTTTACTGCTCTCTTTCATCCATTTTTTCTTCTGTAAATTCATGGTAAGTCGTTCTATACTTGTAAGAACTCACGGGATGGTGATCGGAAGCCGTGAGTTCGAGTTATTCACTTGTAGCGGACTGTTTTGTGGACTGTTTTGTGTTGCTGTTGGGCTGCGTGTTTTATTACTATTTTGTGGAGTTTTGGAGGAGGAAGGGGGTTTATAAACACCATATAAATGTAGGGTGGTTGGCTGGTCGTTTGTCATAACATTTTCGGGTCGTTTGACACTACTACAGTGGTCGTTTTGTGTACGAAGAGATTGGGGTGTGTTGGGCTGTTTTGTAGTATTTGATGGTGTATATAGGGCTGGAAAATGATGTATATATGTTGTTATTGTTCTGTCCTTGTATTGTTGGTGTTATCTTGAAGTTGGAGGAAGGGCATATTATAGGGGAGATGCTGCCCGTTTTAATACAAAATAGGTTTGTCGTTCGTTGTGCGATAGTTGTACCTTTCGTAACTTAACGATAGTATTATTATCATTCTTGTAGATTAAGGTGCGAAGAGGTGAGTTCAACTTGGTGATTGAAAAGATTGTGATAAGGTATGTTAAGGCTAAGCCTTCCTTCATTTTGGCATGATCTCGTAGCTACATGTGTTAGTAATGAGACAAAAAGAGAAGTTCATATTCATGAATTTATTCACACTATTCTAGTCTCATAAGTTACAATATTATTCCTTATCGAGACTCTATATTCAATTTTAGTATTGTCTTCTTTCAGTCAAGAGAGCAGCAAGCCTATATATACAGTATTACAGTATTTTCATTACCATCGAGCTATAATCGATGGGCAGGCCCCTATTGGGCAACTTCTGATCAGATGGAAAGTTATATACCGAGCCTACTGTGGCCGAGCGCCTATGAGCGAGCCCAGCATGGTCGAGATACATAGCCTAGTATGGCCGAGCGCCTATAAGCGAGCCTACTATGGCAGAGCAGTTATATATACCGAGCTTTATAAGGCCGTACAATTATTTTACTTACTATATTGAAGGAGTTGAGTCAGTATCAGCAGGTAAGTATATCTCCAGATCATCTTTGACTCCCAGTTAATTTCAGTTATCATATTATCAGTTCAGTTTCAGATTTCAGTTATTTTATTGCCTTACATACTCGGTACATTATTTCGTACTGACGTCCCTTTTTTGGGGGCGCTGCATTTCATGCGTGCAGGTTCAGACAGACAGACGGGTAGACCTCCTCAGTAGGTGTTTTCCGAGTTCCGCCTGATCGGTAAGCTCCACGTCTTTCGGAGTTGCCAGGACTAGAGTTTTGTGTACATCTTATGTATATCTGTATATATGTTATGGGTAGGTCGGGGCCCTGTTCCGATCACAGTACATCTATCAGTAGAGGCTTGTAGGCATATCCTGTTGGTTAGTGCAGTATG
Source organism: Nicotiana tomentosiformis (assembly GCF_000390325.3). Taxonomy (NCBI): domain Eukaryota; kingdom Viridiplantae; phylum Streptophyta; class Magnoliopsida; order Solanales; family Solanaceae; genus Nicotiana; species Nicotiana tomentosiformis. Next base: position 769,780 of record NW_027174573.1, read on the forward strand.
TTGGGTTTGTATAAATTGGTGGTTTGTCAGCTGTAGTAGCTATGACGGCCTTGTCGGCCTAGCTTTATATTGATATTTAGTTAGTGCTAGTTTCCATTCAGTTTTATATTTTGCTTTGCAAATTGTCTTGCAAGGTGGCCCCATGGCCAAAGTATGACATTATGTGTTCAGAGTCCCTTAGTCGCAATTTGGTACGCCAGGTTAGGTGAGGCACGGGGTGCTTGTCTCGCTCCTAGGTTCGGGGCGTGACAAACTTGGTATCAGAGCAGTTCTGTCCTAGGGAGTCTACAAGCCGTGTCTAGTAGGGTCTTGTTTATAGATGTGTTGTGCACCACATTATATAAGCAAGGAACTACAGGGCATTTAGGAGTTGGTTACACTTCTTTGAAATCTAAATCGTGCTATAGAACTGAGTTATAGGAAATTTGAATTAAACTTATGTGTTGGTGTTTGCATGCACAGATGACGGTGACTAGGAAGACTACGGCTAGCCAGAGGAGAGATACAGTAGTAGGTGAGGGGACCAACAGGGTACCCCCAGTAGATGGGGCCCAGTCTGAGGCTCAAGGGGAGACCCTTACTCAGCCATTACCGGCTCCTCCACCAACTACGGAGATTCCTAGGGAAACCGCACATCCAGTTCCCCCTCCACTTCCATCAGATCAGGACTTAAGGAGTGCGGTGCATTTGTTGACACAGTTGGTAGCTACCCAGCAACATGCTAGGGCATCAGCTAGTGCAGGAACTTCTGAGGGGTCTGGGAGTTCAAGGGTCCGAGAGTTTATTGCTTTGAGTCCCCCAGAGTTCACGGGGACAGATCAGAGGGAGGACCCGCAGGATTTCATAGATCAGCTTCACAGGATCTTTCGTGTTATGCATGCCACGGAGAAAGAGGCAGTTGAGCTAGCAGCTTTTCGACTCCGAGATATAGCCATCCTTTGGTATGAGGGATGGGAGAGGTCCAGGGGACGTGATACACCTCCAGCTATTTGGGAGAATTTTTCAGATGCTTTCCTTGACCAGTACTTACCGCGGGAGATCCGACAGGCTCGAGTCGATCAGTTTCTAGCCCTCAAGCAGGGTAATATGAGTGTTCGAGAGTATAGTCTCCGTTTTGACTCATTGGCCAGATATGCACCATCCATAGTTTCTACTATGCGGGACAGGATTCACAGGTTTATAGCAGGGTTAGCCCCAGAGTTAACCGAGGCATGTGCCACCGCTGCATTGCAGGATAGTATGGATATCTCCCGGATTCAGGCATTCGCCCAGAATATAGAAAGGGGTAGGCATCGGCAGCAGGGTACAGAGAGGGCTGAGCAAGGGCAACGTAAGAGGATGAGATTTCCCAGGTCTCAGGAGCAATCTCAGGGTAGTTATAGGACCCAGTACTTCGGACGGCCACCTAGGCCTCCGCCACCTCAGTTACAGGGTTACGGGTATGACCGCTATACTCAGTCAGGACCAGGTGAGAGCTCACGGGCGTCGGGTTTGCAGCGACAACGAGGTTCTGCACAGACATGGTCATTTCCTCCGCGGTGTGACATCTGTGGTAGAGGACACTTGGGTCAATGCCGAGCAGGTTCTGATGCTTGTTATACATGTGGGCGTCCGGGGCATATGATGCGAGATTGCCCAAATAGAGATTCTGGGGGAATGGCACAACCAGCGAGTTCAGCAACAGGATCGTCTATGTCCGTGCATCCTTCAAGGCGTGAGTCTCAGTCTTCGGCTGGTAGAGGTCGAGGCAGAGGTAGAGGTTCCAGTTCAAGTGGTAATCAGAACCGTATCTATGCTTTAGCGGGTCGACAGGACCAGGAGTCTTCACCAGACGTTGTGACAGGTATATTAACCATTTGCTCTCACGATGCTTATGCTTTGATAGACCCAGGATCTACTTTATCGTATATTACCCCATTTGTCACGAGGAAGTTTGGTATAGTGCCTGAAATACTAAGTGATCCTTTTGCGGTATCTACACCGGTCGGAGAATCGATTATTGCTAGACGGGTTTACCGAGGTTGTACGGTGACAATTTGTAGTCGTCAGACCTCAGCTGACCTAGTTGAGCTAGAGATGATGGACTTTGATGCTATCATGGGCATGGACTGGTTGGCAGCTTGCTATGCCACAGTTGATTGCCGAGCAAAGGTAGCCAAATTTCATTTTCCGGGTGAGCCAGTCCTTGAATGGGTAGGTAATACACCAACACCCAGAGGTAGGTTTATTTCCTATCTGAAGGCGAGGAAAATGATCGCAAAAGGGTGCATTTATCATATTGTGCGAGTTAGAGATGCAGATGTTGAGATACCTACACTTCAGTCTATTCCCATAGTCAAAGAGTATGCAGATGTGTTTCCAGATGAGCTTCCAGGTATTCCTCCAGAGCGAGAGATTGATTTTAGCATCGATTTGCTTCCAGGAACTCAACCAATATCCGTCCCTCCGTATAGAATGGCACCTGCCGAATTGAAGGAGTTGAAGGAGCAGTTAAAAGATTTGCTGGAGAAAGGTTACATTAGGCCCAGTACCTCACCTTGGGGTGCACCGGTACTATTTGTGCGGAAGAAAGACGGCTCGCTGAGGATGTGTATCGATTATAGGCAGTTGAACAAGGTAACTATTAAGAATAAGTATCCACTTCCAAGGATCGATGACTTGTTTGATCAGTTGCAGGGAGCTAGATGCTTTTCCAAGATTGATTTGAGGTCGGGGTACCACCAAGTCAGAGTTCGGGAAAAAGATATTCCGAAGACAGCCTTCAGGACCCGATATGGCCACTTCGAGTTCCTTGTCATGTCCTTCGGGTTGACTAATGCACCCGCTGTATTTATGGACTTGATGAATAGCCTATTCCGGCCATTTTTAGATCTGTTCGTGATAGTATTTATTGATGATATTCTGGTTTATTCCCGTTCAGAGGATGAGCATGCGGACCACCTGCGAGCGGTACTCCAAACCCTCCGTGATCGTAAGTTGTATGCTAAGTTTTCTAAATGTGAGTTCTGGTTGAAGTCTGTAGCATTCTTGGGGCATATTGTATCAGATGAAGGGATAAAGGTGGACACTCAGAAGATTGAGGCCGTGAAATCTTGGCCTAGACCTACCACTCCGACAGAGGTTCGTAGCTTTCTAGGCTTAGCAGGATACTATCGGAGGTTCGTAGAGGGTTTTTCTTCCCTTTCGGCACCATTGACGAAGTTGACACAGAAAGAAACTAAGTTTCAATGGACAGAGGCTTGTGAGCGGAGTTTCCAAGAGCTTAAGAACAAGTTGACCTCAGCTCCAGTTCTAACACTTCCAGAGGGTCTAGAGGGTTATGCCGTGTATTGTGATGCATCAGGTGTCGGGTTAGGATGTGTCCTGATGCAACATGGGAAGGTAATTGCATATGCTTCAAGGCAGTTGAGGAAGCACGAGAGGAATTATCCGACCCACGACCTCGAGTTAGCTGCGGTTGTCCATGCACTTAAGATATGGCGGCATTATTTATATGGTGTTCATGTTGATATATTTACTGATCATAAAAGCCTACAATATATTTTCAAGCAGAAAGAGTTGAATTTGCGACAGAGGCGATGGCTTGAGTTATTGAAAGATTACGATGTTAACATTCTCTACCATCCAGGGAAAGCTAATGTTGTAGCAGATGCCTTAAGTCGCCGATCTATGGGTAGCTTAGCACATGTAGAGCCCGAGAAAAGACAATTAGCTAGAGATATTCATCAATTGGCTTCGTTGGGGGTTCGGTTAGTAGATTCTGAGGATGGTGGAGTTGTAATCCAAAACACTGCAAAATCATCCCTCATAGCTGAAGTCAAGGAAAGGCAGTACGAGGACCCAGAGTTGGTCGAGTTGAGAGAGCGAGTTCCGCAGCAGAAGAAGCCATTGTTAGAGCTCAAGGGAGATGGGGTTCTCAGATACAAGGGTCGTTTGTGTGTTCCAGATGTAGCAGGGCTACGAGACAGGATTATGTCAGAGGCACATTATTCATGGTATTCCATCCACCCTGGATCGACGAAGATGTATCATGACATTAAGGATATGTACTGGTGGAATGATATGAAGAAGAACATTGCTGAGTTTGTCGCCCAATGTACTAGTTGCCAGCAAGTGAAGGTAGAACACCAGAAGCCCGGAGGGCTAATGCAGACTATAGAGATCCCGACATGGAAATGGGAGGCGATAAACATGGACTTTATCATGGGTTTACCTCGTTCTAATCGTAAGTTCGATTCCATATGGGTGATAGTCGATAGGCTCACGAAATCAGCTCACTTCCTACCGGTCAGATCTACATATACAGCAGAAGATTATGCAAAGTTATATATTAAGGAGATAGTGCGGCTACACGGAGTACCAGTTTCTATTATATCTGACCGTGGGGCTCAGTTTACAGCACATTTTTGGAGGTCATTTCAGAGAGGTCTAGGGACTCAGGTGAATCTCAGCACAGCTTTTCATCCACAGACTGATGGACAAGCCGAGCGCACAATTCAGACGCTCGAGGATATGTTACGAGTATGTGTGTTGGATTTTAAAAGAAGTTGGGATGAACATCTACCTCTTATCGAGTTTGCATATAATAACAGTTACCACTCCAGTATCCAGATGGCTCTGTACGAGGCTTTGTATGGGCGTAAGTGCAGATCTCCTATAGGGTGGTTTGATGTTGGAGAATCTGGGTTACATGGGCCAGACCTGGTTCAGCAGGCCATAGAGAAAGTAAAGGTTATCCGGGAGCGACTGTTGACAGCTCAGAGTCGTCAGAAGTCATATTTTGACGTGCGGCGACGAGACTTAGAGTTCAGGATTAATGACTGGGTATTCTTAAAGGTATCACCTATGAAGGGCGTGATGAGGTTTGGCAAGAAAGGAAAGCTTAGCCCACGGTATATTGGGCCTTATAGGATCATTCGGAGAGTGGGCCAACTAGCTTATGAGTTAGAGTTGCCCTCAGAATTGGAGTCTGTCCATCCGGTTTTTCACGTATCTATGCTACGGAAGTGCATTGGCGATCCTACCCGAGTGGTGCCCACGGATGATGTACAGATTACAGAGGACTTGTCATATGAGGAAATTCCAGTTGCCATCCTAGACCGACAAATCCGCAATCTACGAAATAAGGAGGTAGCTTCCGTAAAGGTTTTATGGAGGAGCAAGAATGTAGAAGAGATGACGTGGGAATCGGAGGAAGAAATGAAGTCTAAATACCCCCACCTATTTCAAAATGAAGATATGGTTCGAGATGGGACGCTACAACATAGCTCTATGTAGGCTAGCAAGTCATCAGGTAAGCTTTTATTTTTCACTTTCAATATTTATGATTTACGGTCGGTGAGGCAAATTGCTGCTATTTATAAAGATTGGCCATGTGTGGCATGCATAGTATGTTTCTGGCTACGTGCAGGTTGGTTTTAACCTAGTGTACGAAGGATACTCTGGAAAAAGTTTCCAAAGTCTCCAAGAGTAAACATTCGAGGACGAATGTTCCCAAGGGGGAGTGATGTTACACCCTATATTTTCGTATGTAAAAATGCGTCGTAAGCAAACTAATGTAGGACAAAAAAATGAGATAATATTTAAAAGTATATAAAGTAAGTTAATCATGTTACCTCTGAGGTTACAAATATTGAAGATCATGAACAACAAGTACAAAGAGGGTTGGACAGTTCAGAAGCTAAAGCAATTAAATAAAACAATATTTCATCGAAAGTCGACAAGTTGGGAATGTTATAACATGTACCTTTGGGGTGAGACTAGGGTGATTAACATGATAAAGAGATTATGTTATGATTTATATTAGTCATATTACATCCGTGTGTTATGTTTTTAAGTCAAGCGAGTTGTGGAACAAAAGTCGATGAAAGTCATCACAAGTTACATTCATAAGTTTTACTGAAACTTTGGGTCAAATGTAACTGCAATTTTCTCCCAATATACTTAGAGTTATGGTGTGTTCCACCCATCCAATTAAAGATCTATGAGTCTATTTTCCAACGCATTAAACCATTTGTCAATACAACATCGGAGTAGAGAGATATGTGCATTTTTGCGATACTGCGCAAGCTGCTAGGTGACAAGTAGGTGTGTCACCTACTTGCTTAAATGAAAGCCCAAAAATGGGCCATTTCGGGTCGTCCAAAGAGGCCTTTTAAGGGCCTATTTTCTTCATATATTAGACTTAAAATAGAGCATAATAACCAGACATAAGCTCTGCAAAGAATCCTCCCAAAAATTTCCCACAAACCCTAATTGATTTTCTCTCCCTTTCAAGTTCCAATTGGAGGTAAAACTTAGAGTTTGAAGAACCAAGATAGGAGCTGAGTTATCCAACAAATAAGGTGAGTTTACTGCTCTCTTTCATCCATTTTTTCTTCTGTAAATTCATGGTAAGTCGTTCTATACTTGTAAGAACTCACGGGATGGTGATCGGAAGCCGTGAGTTCGAGTTATTCACTTGTAGCGGACTGTTTTGTGGACTGTTTTGTGTTGCTGTTGGGCTGCGTGTTTTATTACTATTTTGTGGAGTTTTGGAGGAGGAAGGGGGTTTATAAACACCATATAAATGTAGGGTGGTTGGCTGGTCGTTTGTCATAACATTTTCGGGTCGTTTGACACTACTACAGTGGTCGTTTTGTGTACGAAGAGATTGGGGTGTGTTGGGCTATTTTGTAGTATTTGATGGTGTATATAGGGCTGGAAAATGATGTATATATGTTGTTATTGTTCTGTCCTTGTATTGTTGGTGTTATCTTGAAGTTGGAGGAAGGGCATATTATAGGGGAGATGCTGCCCGTTTTAATACAAAATAGGTTTGTCGTTCGTTGTGCGATAGTTGTACCTTTCGTAACTTAACGATAGTATTATTATCATTCTTGTAGATTAAGGTGCGAAGAGGTGAGTTCAACTTGGTGATTGAAAAGATTGTGATAAGGTATGTTAAGGCTAAGCCTTCCTTCATTTTGGCATGATCTCGTAGCTACATGTGTTAGTAATGAGACAAAAAGAGAAGTTCATATTCATGAATTTATTCACACTATTCTAGTCTCATAAGTTACAATATTATTCCTTATCGAGACTCTATATTCAATTTTAGTATTGTCTTCTTTCAGTCAAGAGAGCAGCAAGCCTATATATACAGTATTACAGTATTTTCATTACCATCGAGCTATAATCGATGGGCAGGCCCCTATTGGGCAACTTCTGATCAGATGGAAAGTTATATACCGAGCCTACTGTGGCCGAGCGCCTATGAGCGAGCCCAGCATGGTCGAGATACATAGCCTAGTATGGCCGAGCGCCTATAAGCGAGCCTACTATGGCAGAGCAGTTATATATACCGAGCCTTATAAGGCCGTACAATTATTTTACTTACTATATTGAAGGAGTTGAGTCAGTATCAGCAGGTAAGTATATCTCCAGATCATCTTTGACTCCCAGTTAATTTCAGTTATCATATTATCAGTTCAGTTTCAGATTTCAGTTATTTTATTGCCTTACATACTCGGTACATTATTTCGTACTGACGTCCCTTTTTTGGGGGCGCTGCATTTCATGCGTGCAGGTTCAGACAGACAGACGGGTAGACCTCCTCAGTAGGTGTTTTCCGAGTTCCGCCTGATCGGTAAGCTCCACGTCTTTCGGAGTTGCCAGGACTAGAGTTTTGTGTACATCTTATGTATATCTGTATATATGTTATGGGTAGGTCGGGGCCCTGTTCCGATCACAGTACATCTATCAGTAGAGGCTTGTAGGCATATCCTGTTGGTTAGTGCAGTATGTTGGGTTTGTATAAATTGGTGGTTTGTCAGCTGTAGTAGCTATGACGGCCTTGTCGGCCTAGCTTTATATTGATATTTAGTTAGTGCTAGTTTCCATTCAGTTTTATATTTTGCTTCGCAAATTGTCTTGCAAGGTGGCCCCATGGCCAAAGTATGACATTATGTGTTCAGAGTCCCTTAGTCGCAATTTGGTACGCCAGGTTAGGTGAGGCACGGGGTGCTTGTCTCGCTCCTAGGTTCGGGGCGTGACAAACTTGGTATCAGAGCAGTTCTGTCCTAGGGAGTCTACAAGCCGTGTCTAGTAGGGTCTTGTTTTGGAACATAATATTTAAGGATGGTACCTATTTTGCTCAAGTAGCGGCTGACTTTGCAGAACATGCAACCCTAGCTACCAGAGCTGTTATAGAACTTTCAAGGCAATATTGTGTTGATGATGGTGGTTCGTGCCACTTAGGTTTCAAGGATGAAAGGTTGGAACATGGGCAATCATTTCCTAGAGATGGTAATGGTAATTTTTTTGTTGGCAGGCAGAATTGGAACATGAAATTTAAGGATACTACCTCTGCTACTCAAGAAGCGGCTGAGTTTGCAGAACATACAAGCCTAGGTGCCAGAGGTGTGGTAGGACTTTCACGGCAATATTGTGTTGATGATGGTGGTTCATGCCACTGAGGTTTCAAGGATGAAAGGTTGGAACATGGGAAATCATTTCCTAGAAATGGTAATGGTAATTTTTCTGTTGCCAGGCAGAATTGGAACATGAAATTTATAGATGCTACCTCTGCTGCTCAAGCAGTGGCTGAGTTTGCAGAACATGCAAGCCTAGCGGCCAGAGCTGTTGTAGAACTTTCAAGACAATATTGTGTTGATGATAGTGGTTCATGCCACTTAGGTTTCTAGGATGAAAGGTTGGAACATGGGCAATCATTTCCTGGAGATGGTAATGGTAATTTTTCTGTTGGCAAGCAGAATTGGAACATGAAATTTAAGGATGCTACCTCTGCTGCTCAAGCAGCGGCTAATTTTGCTAAACAAGCAAGCCTAGCTACTAGAGCTGTTGTAGAACTTTCAAGGCAATATTGTGTTGATGATGGTGGTTCATGCCACTTAGGTTTCAAGGATGAAAGGTGGGAACATGGGCAATCATTTCCTGGAGATGGTAATGGTAATTTTTCTGTTGACAAGCAGAATTGGAACATGAAATTTAAGGATGCTACCTCTGCTGCTCAAGCAGCGGCTGACTTTGCAGAACATGCAAGCCTAGCTTCCAGAGCTGTTGTAGAATTTTCAAGGCAATATTGTGTTGATGAGGGTGGTTCATGCCACTTAGGTTTCAAGGATGAAAGGTTGGAACATAGGCAATCAATTGCTGGAGATTGTAATGGTAATATTTATGTTGGCAGGCAGAATTGGAACATGAAATATAAGGATGCTACCTCTGCTACTCAAGAAGCGGCTGAGTTTGCAGAACATGCAATCCTAGCTGCAAAAGCTATTGTAGAACTTTCAAGGCAATATTGTGTTGATGATGGTGGTTCATGCCACTTAGGTTTCAAGGATTAAAGGTTAGAATATGGGCAATCATTTCCTAGAGATTGTAATTTTTCTATTGGCAGGCAGAATTGGAACATGAAATTTAAGGATGCTACCTCTACTGCTCAAGCAGCGGCTGAGTTTGCAGAACATGCAAGCCTAGCTGCCACAGCTGTTGTAGAACTTTCAAGGCAATATTGTGTTGATGATGGTGGTTCATACCACTTAGGTTTCTTGGATGAAAGGTTGGAACATGGACAATCATTTCCCGGAGATGGTAATGGTAATTTTTCTGTTGGCAGGCAAAATTGGAACATGAAATTTAAGGATGCTACCTCTGCTGCTCAAGCATCGGCTGAGTTTGCAGAACATGCAAGTCTAGCTGCCAAAGCTGTAGTAGAACTTTCAAGGCAATATTGTATTGATGATTGTGGTTCATGCCACTTTGGTTTCTAGGATGAAAGGTTGGAACATGGGCAATCATTTCCTGGAGACTAGAAATGGTAATTTTTCTGTTGGCACGCAGAATTGGAACATGAAATTTAAGGATGGTACCTATTTTTGTCAAGTAGCGGCAGACTTTGCAGAACATGCAACCCTAGCTGCCGGAGCTGTTGCAGAACTTTCAAGGCAATATTGTGTTGATGATAGTGGTTCATGCCACTTAGGTTTCAAGGATGAAAGGTTGGAATATGGGCAATCATTTCGTGGTAATGGTAATTTTTCTGTTCGCAGGCAGAATTGGAACATGAAATTTAAGGATGCTACCTCTGCTGCTCAAGCAACGTCTGAGTTTGCAGAACATGCAAGCCTAGCTACCACAGCTGTTGTAGAACTTTACAGGCAATATTGTGTTGATGATGGTGGTTCAAGCCTCTTAGGTTTCTAGGATGAAAGGTTGGAACATGGGCAATCATTTCCTAGAGATGGTAATGGTAATTTTACTGTTGGCAGGCAGAATTGGAACATTAAATTTAAGGATGGTACCTATTTTGCTCAAGTAGCGGCGGACTTTGCAGAACATGCAACCCTAGCTGCCAGAGCTGTTGTAGAACTTTCAAGGCAATATTGTGTTAATGATGGTGGTTCATGCCACTTAGGTTTCAAGGATGAAAGGTTGGAATATGTGCAATCATTTCGTGGTAATGGTAATTTTTCTGTTCGCAGGCCGAATTGGAACATGAAATTTAAGGATGCTACCTCTGTTTCTCATGCAGTGGCTGAGTTTGCAGAACATTCAAGCCTAGCTACCAGAGCTGTTGTAGAACTTTCAAGGCAATAATGTGTTGATGATGGTGGTTCATGCCACTTAGGTTTCTAGGATGAAAGGTTGGAACATGGGCAATCATTTCCTCGAGATGGTAATTGTAATTTTTCTGTTGGGCAGGCAGAATTGGTACATGAAATTTAAGGATGCTACCTCTGCTGCTCAAGCAGCGGCTAATTTTGCAAAACATGCAAGCCTAGCTGCTAGAGCTGTTGTAGAACTTTCAAGGCAATATTGTGTTGATAATGGTGGTTCATGCCACTTAGGTTTCAAGGATGAAAGGTTGGAACATGGGCAATCATTTCCTGGAGATTGTAATGGTAATTTTTCTGTTGGCAAGCAGAATGGGAACATGAAATTTAAGCATACTACCTCTGCTGCTCAAGCAGTGGCTGACTTTGCAGAACATGCAAGCCTAGCTGCCAGAGCTGTTGTAGAATTTTTAAGGCAATATTGTGTTGATGAGGGTGGTTCATGCCACTTAGGTTTCAAGGATGAAAGGTTGGAACATAGGCAATCAATTGCTGGAGAAGGTAATGGTAATATTTATGTTGGAAGGCAGAATTGGAACATGAAATATAAGGATGCTACCTCTGCTACTCAAGAAGCGGCTGAGTTTGCAGAACATGCAAGCCTAGCTGCCAAAGCTGTTGTAGAACTTTTAAGGCAATATTGTGTTGATGATGGTGGTTCATGCCACTTAGGTTTCAAGGATTAAAGGTTAGAATATGGGCAATCATTTCCTAGAGATTGTAATTTTTCTATTGGCAGGCAGAATTGGAACATGAAATTTAAGGATGCTACCTCTGCTGCTCAAGCAACGGCAGAGTTTGCAGAACATGCAGGCCTAGCTGCCACAACTGTTGTAGAACTTTCAAGGCAATATTGTGTTGATGATGATGGTTCATACCACTTAGGTTTCAAGGATTAAAGGTTAGAATATGGGCAATCATTTCCTAGAGAAAGTAATTTTTCTATTGGCAGGCAGAATTGGAACATGAAATTTAAGGATGCTACCTCTACTGCTCAAGCAGCGGCTGAGTTTGCAGAACATGCAAGCCTAGCTGCCACAGCTGTTGTAGAACTTTCAAGGCAATATTGTGTTGATGATGGTGGTTCATACCACTTAGGTTTCTTTGATGAAAGGTTGGAACATGGGCAATCGTTTCCTGGAGATGGTAATGGTAATTTTTCTGTTGGCAGGCAGAATTGGAACATGAAATTTAAGGATGCTACCTCTGCTGCTCAAGCAGCGGCTGACTTTGCAGAACATGCAAGCCTAGCTGCCACAACTGTTGTAGAACTTTCAAGGCAATATTGCGTTGATGATGGTGGTTCAAGCCTCTTAGGTTTCAAGGATGACAGGTTGGAACATGGGCAATCATTTCCTAGAGATGGTAATGGTAATTTTTCTGTTGGCAGGCAGAATTGGAACATGAAATTTAAGGATGGTACCTATTTTGCTCAAGTAGCGGCTGACTTTGCAAAACATGCAACCCTAGCTGCCAGAGCTGTTGTAGAACTTTCAAGGCAATATTGTGTTGATGATGGTGGTTCGTGCCAATTAGGTTTCAAGGATGAAAGATTGGAACATGGGCAATCATTTCCGGGAGAAGGTAATGGTAATATTTCTGTTAGCAGGCAGAATTGGAACATGAAATTTAAGGATGCTACCTCTGCTACTCAAGAAGCGGCTGAGTTTGCAAAACATGCAAGCCTAGGTGCCAGAGCTGTTGTAGAACTTTCAAGGCAATATTGTGTTGATGATGGTGGTTCATGCCACTTAGGTTTGAAGGATGAAAGGTTGGAACATAGGCAATCATTTCCTGGAGATGGTAATGGTAATTGTTCGGTTGGCAGGCAGAATTTGAACATGAAATTTAAGGATGCTACCTCTGCTGCTCAAGCAGCGGCTGACTTTACAGAACATGCAAGCCTAGCTGCCAGAACTGTTGTAGAACTTTCAAGGCAATATTGTGTTGATGATGGTGGTTCATTCCACTTAGGTTTCAAGGATGAAAGGTTGGAACATGGGCAATCATTTCCTGGAGATGGTAATGGTAATTTTTCTGTTGGCAGGCAGAATTGGAACATGAAATTCAAGGATGCTACCTCTGCTGCTCAAGCAGCGGCTGACTTTGCAGAACATGCAAGCCTAGGTGCCAGAGTTGGTGGAGAACGTTCAAGGCAATATTGTGTCGATGATGGTGGTTCATGCCACTTAGGTTTCAAGGATGAAAGGTTGGAACATGGGAAATAATTTCCTGGAGATGGTAATGGTAATTTTTCTGTTGGCAGGTAGAATTGGAACATGAAATTTAAGGATGCTACCTCTGTTGCTCAAGCAGCGGCTGACTTTGCAGAACATGCAAGCCTAGCTGCCAGAGCTGAGTAGAATTTTCAAGGCAATATTGTGTTTATGATGGTGGTTCATGCCACTTAGGTTTCAAGGATGAAAGGTTGGAACATAGGCAATCAATTGCTGGAGATGGTAATGGTAATTTTTATGTTTGCAGGTAGAATTGGAACATGAAATTTAAGGATGCTACCTCTGCTACTCAAGAAGCGGCTGAGTTTGCAGAACATGCAAGCCTAGCTGCCAAAGCTGTTGTAGATCTTTCAAGGCAATGTCGTGTTGATAATGGTGGTTCATGCCACTTAGGTTTCAAGGATTAAAGGTTAGAATATGGGCAATCATTTCCTAGAGATAGTAATTTTTCTATTGGCAGGCAGAATTGGAACATGAAATTTAAGGATGCTACCTCTGCTGCTCAAGAAGCGGCTGAGTTTGCAGAACATGCAAACCTAGGTGCCAGAGCAGTTGTAGAACTTTCAAGGCAATATTGTGTTGATGATGGTGGTTCATGCCACTTAGGTTTGAAGGATGAAAGGTTGGAACATGGGCATTCATTTCCTGGAGATGGTAATGGTAATTGTTCTGTTGGCAGGCAGAATTGGAACATGAAATTTAAGGATGCTACCTCTGCTGCTCAAGTAGCGGCTGACTTTGCAGAACATGCAACCCTATCTGCCAGAGCAGTTGTAGAACTTTCAAGGCAATATTGTGTTGATGATGGTGGTTCATGCCACTTAGGTTTGAAGGATGAAAGGTTGGAACATGGGCATTCATTTCCTGGAGATGGTAATGGTAATTGTTCTGTTGGCAGGCAGAATTGGAACATGAAATTTAAGGATGCTACCTCTGCTGCTCAAGTAGCGGTTGACTTTGCAGAACATGCAACCCTAGCTGCCAGAGCTGTTGTAGAACTTTCAAGGCAATATTGTGTTGATGATGGTGGTTCGTGCCAATTAGGTTTCAAGGATGAAACATTGGAACATGGGCAATCATTTCCGGGAGATGGTAATGGTAATATTTCTGTTAGCAAGCAGAATTGGAACATGAAATTTAAGGATGCTACCTCTGCTACTCAAGAAGTGGCTGAGTTTGCAGAACATGCAAGCCTAGGTGCCAGAGCTGTTGTAGAACTTTCAAGGCAATATTGGGTTGATGATGGTGGTTCATGCCACTTAGGTTTGAAGGATGAAAGGTTGGAACATGGACAATCATTTCCTGGAGATGGTAATGGTAATTGTTCTGTTGGCAGGCAGAATTGGAACATGAAATTTAAGGATGCTACCTCTGCTACTCAAGCAGCGGCTGACTTTGTAGAACATGCAAGCCTAGCTGCCAGAACTGTTATAGAACTTTCAAGGAAATATTGTGTTGATGATGGTGGTTCATGCCACTTAGGCTTCAAGGATGAAAGGTTGGAACATGGGCAATCATTTCCTGGAGATGGTAATGGTAATTTTTCTGTTGGCAGGCAGAATTGGAACATGAAATTTAAGGATGCTACCTCTGCTGCTCAAGCAGCGGCTGACTTTGCAGAACATGCAAGCCTAGGTGCCAGAGTTGGTGGAGAACGTTCAAGGCAATATTGTGTTGATGATGGTGGTTCATGCCACTTAGGTTTCAAGGATGAAAGGTTGGAACATGGGCAATCATTTCCTGGAGATGGTAATGATAATTTTTCTGTTGGCAGGCAGAATTGGAACATTAAATTTAAGGATGCTACCTCTGCTGCTCAAGCAGCGGCTGACTTTGCAGAACATGCAAGCCTAGGTGCCAGAGTTGGTGGAGAATGTTCAAGGCAATATTGTGTTGATGATGGTGGTTCATGCCACTTAGGTTTGAAGGATGAAAGGTTGGAACATGGGCATTCATTTCCTGGAGATGGTAATGGTAATTGTTCTGTTGGCAGGCAGAATTGGAACATGAAATTTAAGGATGCTACCTCTGCTGCTCAAGTAGCGGCTGACTTTGCAGAACATGCAACCCTATCTGCCAGAGCTGTTGTAGAACTTTCAAGGCAATATTGTGTTAATGATGGTGGTTCGTGCCAATTAGGTTTCAAGGATGAAAGATTGGAACATGGGCAATCATTTCCGGGAGATGGTAATGGTAATATTTCGGTTAGCAGGCAGAATTGGAACATGAAATTTAAGGATGCTACCTCTGCTACTCAAGAAGCGGCTGAGTTTGCAGAACATGCAAGCCTAGGTGCCAGAGTTGGTGGATAACGTTCAAGGCAATATTGTGTCGATGATGGTGGTTCATGCCACTTAGGTTTCAAGGATGAAAGGTTGGAACATGGGAAATCATTTCCTGGAGATGGTAATGGTAATTTTTCTGTTGGCAGGTAGAATTGGAACATGAAATTTAAGGATGCTACCTCTGTTGCTCAAGCAGCGGCTGACTTTGCAGAACATGCAAGCCTAGCTGCCAGAGCTGTTGTAGAATTTTCAAGGCAATATTGTGTTGATGATGGTGGTTCATGCCACTTAGGTTTCAAGGATGAAAGGTTGGAACATAGGCAATCTATTGCTGGAGATGGTAATGGTAATTTTTATGTTTGCAGGTAGAATTGGAACATGAAATTTAAGGATGCTACCTCTGCTACTCAAGAAGCGGCTGAGTTTGCAGAACATGCAAGCCTAGCTGCCAAAGCTGTTGTAGATCTTTCAAGGCAATGTTGTGTTGATAATGGTGGTTCATGCCACTTAGGTTTCAAGGATTAAAGGTTAGAATATGGGCAATCATTTCCTAGAGATAGTAATTTTTCTATTGGCAGGTAGAATTGGAACATGAAATTTAAGGATGCTACCTCTGCTGCTCAAGAAGCGGCTGAGTTTGCAGAACATGCAAGCCTAGGTTCCAGAGCAGTTGTAGAACTTTCAAGGTAATATTGTGTTGATGATGGTTGTTCATGCCACTTAGGTTTGAAGGATGAAAGGTTGGAACATGGGCATTCATTTCCTGGAGATAGTAATGGTAATTGTTCTGTTGGCAGGCAGAATTGGAACATGAAATTTAAGGATGCTACCTCTGCTGCTCAAGTAGCGGCTGACTTTGCAGAACATGCAACCCTAGCTGCCAGAGCTGTTGTAGAACTTTCAAGGCAATATTGTGTTGATGATGGTTGTTCGTGCCAATAAGGTTTCAAGGATGAAACATTGGAACATGGGCAATCATTTCCGGGAGATGGTAATGGTAATATTTCTGTTAGCAAGCAGAATTGGAACATGAAATTTAAGGATGCTACCTCTGCTACTCAAGAAGCGGTTGAGTTTGCAGAACATGCAAGCCTAGGTGCCAGAGTTGTTGTAGAACTTTCAAGGCAATATTGTGTTGATGATGGTGGTTCATGCCACTTAGGTTTGAAGGATGAAAGTTTGGAACATGGGCAATCATTTCCTGGAGATGGTAATGGTAATTGTTCTGTTGGCAGGCAGAATTGGAACATGAAAGTTAAGGATGCTACCTCTGCTGCTCAAGCAGGGGCTGACTTTGCAGAACATGCAAGCCTAGCTGCCAGAACTGTTGTAGAACTTTCAAGGAAATATTGTGTTGATGATGGTGGTTCATGCCACTTAGGTTTCCAGGATGAAAGGTTGGAACATGGGCAATCATTTCCTGGAGATGGTAATGGTAATTTTTCTGTTGGCAGGCAGAATTGGAACATGAAATTTAAGGATGCTACCTCTGCTGCTCAAGCAGCGGCTGACTTTGCAGAACATGCAAGCCTAGGTGCCAGAGTTGGTGGATAACGTTCAAGGCAATATTGTGTTGATGATGGTGGTTCATGCCACTTAGGTTTCAAGGATGAAAGGTTGGAACATGGGCAATCATTTCCTGGATATGGTAATGATAATTTTTCTGTTGGCAGGCAGAATTGGAACATGAATTTTAAGGATGCTACCTCTGCTGCTCAAGCAGCGGCTGACTTTGCAGAACATTCAAGCCTAGGTGCCAGAGTTGGTGGAGAACGTTCAAGGCAATATTGTGTTGATGATGGTGGTTCATGCCACTTAGGTTTGAAGGATGAAAGGTTCGAACATGGGCATTCATTTCCTGGAGATGGTAATGGTAATTGTTCTGTTGGCAGGCATAATTGGAACATGAAATTTAAGGATGCTACCTCTGCTGCTCAAGTAGCGGCTGACTTTGCAGAACATGCAACCCTAGCTGCCAGAGCTGTTGTAGAACTTTCAAGGCAATATTATGTTGATGATGGTGGTTCGTGCCAATTAGGTTACAAGGAAGAAAGATTGGGACATGGGGAATCATTTCCGGGAGATGGTAATGGTAATATTTCTGTTAGCAGGCAGAATTGGAACATGAAATTTAAGGATGCTACCTCTGCTACTCAAGAAGCGGCTTAGTTTGCAGAACATGCAAGCCTAGGTGCCAGAGCTGTTGTAGAACATTCAAGGCAATATTGTGTTGATGATGGTGGTTCATGCCACTTAGGTTTGAAGGATGAAAGGTTGGAACATGGGCATTCATTTCCTGGAGATGGTAATGGTAATTGTTCTGTTGGCAAGAAGAATTGGAACATGAAATTTAAGGATGCTACCTCTGCTGCTCAAGTAGCGGCTTACTTTGCAGAACATGCAACCCTAGCTGCCAGAGCTGTTGTAGAACTTTCAAGGCAATATTGTGTTGATGATGGTGGTTCGTGCCAATTAGGTTTCAAGGATGAAAGATTGGAACATGGGCAATCATTTCCGGGAGATGGTAATGGTAATATTTCTGTTAGCAAGCAGAATTGGAACATGAAATTTAAGGATGCTACCTCTGCTACTCAAGAAGTGGCTGAGTTTGCAGAACATGCAAGCCTAGGTGCCAGAGCTGTTGTAGAACTTTCAAGGCAATATTGGGTTGATGATGGTGGTTCATGCCACTTAGGTTTGAAGGATGAAAGGTTGGAACATGGACAATCATTTCCTGGAGATGGTAATGGTAATTGTTCTGTTGGCAGGCAGAATTGGAACATGAAATTTAAGGATGCTACCTCTGCTACTCAAGCAGCGGCTGACTTTGTAGAACATGCAAGCCTAGCTGCCAGAACTGTTATAGAACTTTCAAGGAAATATTGTGTTGATGATGGTGGTTCATGCCACTTAGGCTTCAAGGATGAAAGGTTGGAACATGGGCAATCATTTCCTGGAGATGGTAATGGTAATTTTTCTGTTGGCAGGCAGAATTGGAACATGAAATTTAAGGATGCTACCTTTGCTGCTCAAGCAGCGGCTGACTTTGCAGAACATGCAAGCCTAGGTGCCAGAGTTGGTGGAGAACGTTCAAGGCAATATTGTGTTGATGATGGTGGTTCATGCCACTTAGGTTTCAAGGATGAAAGGTTGGAACATGGGCAATCATTTCCTGGAGATGGTAATGATAATTTTTCTGTTGGCAGGCAGAATTGGAACATGAAATTTAAGGATGCTACCTCTGCTGCTCAAGCAGCGGCTGACTTTGCAGAACATGCAAGCCTAGGTGCCAGAGTTGGTGGAGAATGTTCAAGGCAATATTGTGTTGATGATGGTGGTTCATGCCACTTAGGTTTGAAGGATGAAAGGTTGGAACATGGGCATTCATTTCCTGGAGATGGTAATGGTAATTGTTCTGTTGGCAGGCAGAATTGGAACATGAAATTTAAGGATGCTACCTCTGCTGCTCAAGTAGCGGCTGACTTTGCAGAACATGCAACCCTATCTGCCAGAGCTGTTGTAGAACTTTCAAGGCAATATTGTGTTAATGATGGTGGTTCGTGCCAATTAGGTTTCAAGGATGAAAGATTGGAACATGGGCAATCATTTCCGGGAGATGGTAATGGTAATATTTCGGTTAGCAGGCAGAATTGGAACATGAAATTTAAGGATGCTACCTCTGCTACTCAAGAAGCGGCTGAGTTTGCAGAACATGCAAGCCTAGGTGCCAGAGTTGGTGGATAACGTTCAAGGCAATATTGTGTCGATGATGGTGGTTCATGCCACTTAGGTTTCAAGGATGAAAGGTTGGAACATGGGAAATCATTTCCTGGAGATGGTAATGGTAATTTTTCTGTTGGCAGGTAGAATTGGAACATGAAATTTAAGGATGCTACCTCTGTTGCTCAAGCAGCGGCTGACTTTGCAGAACATGCAAGCCTAGCTGCCAGAGCTGTTGTAGAATTTTCAAGGCAATATTGTGTTGATGATGGTGGTTCATGCCCCTTAGGTTTCAAGGATGAAAGGTTGGAACATAGGCAATCTATTGCTGGAGATGGTAATGGTAATTTTTATGTTTGCAGGTAGAATTGGAACATGAAATTTAAGGATGCTACCTCTGCTACTCAAGAAGCGGCTGAGTTTGCAGAACATGCAAGCCTAGCTGCCAAAGCTGTTGTAGATCTTTCAAGGCAATGTTGTGTTGATAATGGTGGTTCATGCCACTTAGGTTTCAAGGATTAAAGGTTAGAATATGGGCAATCATTTCCTAGAGATAGTAATTTTTCTATTGGCAGGTAGAATTGGAACATGAAATTTAAGGATGCTACCTCTGCTGCTCAAGAAGCGGCTGAGTTTGCAGAACATGCAAGCCTAGGTTCCAGAGCAGTTGTAGAACTTTCAAGGTAATATTGTGTTGATGATGGTGGTTCATGCCACTTAGGTTTGAAGGATGAAAGGTTGGAACATGGGCATTCATTTCCTGGATATGGTAATGGTAATTGTTATGTTGGCAGGCAGAATTGGAACATGAAATTTAAGGATGCTACCTCTGCTGCTCAAGTAGCGGCTGATTTTGCAGAACATGCAACCCTAGCTGCCAGAGCTGTTGTAGAACTTTCAAGGCAATATTGTGTTGATGATGGTTGTTCGTGCCAATAAGGTTTCAAGGATGAAACATTGGAACATGGGCAATCATTTCCGGGAGATGGTAATGGTAATATTTCTGTTAGCAAGCAGAATTGGAACATGAAATTTAAGGATGCTACCTCTGCTACTCAAGAAGCGGTTGAGTTTGCAGAACATGCAAGCCTAGGTGCCAGAGATGTTGTAGAACTTTCAAGGCAATATTGTGTTGATGATGGTGGTTCATGCCACTTAGGTTTGAAGGATGAAAGTTTGGAACATGGGCAATCATTTCCTGGAGATGGTAATGGTAATTGTTCTGTTGGCAGGCAGAATTGGAACATGAAAGTTAAGGATGCTACCTCTGCTGCTCAAGCAGCGGCTGACTTTGCAGAACATGCAAGCCTAGCTGCCAGAACTGTTGTAGAACTTTCAAGGAAATATTGTGTTGATGATGGTGGTTCATGCCACTTAGGTTTCCAGGATGAAAGGTTGGAACATGGGCAATCATTTCCTGGAGATGGTAATGGTAATTTTTCTGTTGGCAGGCAGAATTGGAACATGAAATTTAAGGATTCTACCTCTGCTGCTCAAGCAGCGGCTGACTTTGCAGAATATGCAAGCCTAGGTGCCAGAGTTGGTGGATAACGTTCAAGGCAATATTGTGTTGATGATGGTGGTTCATGCCACTTAGGTTTCAAGGATGAAAGGTTGGAACATGGGCAATCATTTCCTGGATATGGTAATGATAATTTTTCTGTTGGCAGGCAGATTTGGAACATGAATTTTAAGGATACTACCTCTGCTGCTCAAGCAGCGGCTGACTTTGCAGAACATTCAAGCCTAGGTGCCAGAGTTGGTGGAGAACGTTCAAGGCAATATTGTGTTGATGATGGTGGTTCATGCCACTTAGGTTTGAAGGATGAAAGGTTCGAACATGGGCATTCATTTCCTAGAGATGGTAATGGTAATTGTTCTGTTGGCAGGCATAATTGGAACATGAAATTTAAGGATGCTACCTCTGCTGCTCAAGTAGCGGCTGACTTTGCAGAACATGCAACCCTAGCTGCCAGAGCTGTTGTAGAACTTTCAAGGCAATATTATGTTGATGATGGTGGTTCGTGCCAATTAGGTTACAAGGATGAAAGATTGGGACATGGGGAATCATTTCCGGGAGATGGTAATGGTAATATTTCTGTTAGCAGGCAGAATTGGAACATGAAATTTAAGGATGCTACATCTGCTACTCAAGAAGCGGCTGAGTTTGCAGAACATGCAAGCCTAGGTGCCAGAGCTGTTGTAGAACATTCAAGGCAATATTGTATTGATGATGGTGGTTCATGCCACTTAGGTTTGAAGGATGAAAGGTTGGAACATGGGCATTCATTTCCTGGAGATGGTAATGGTAATTGTTCTGTTGGCAAGAAGAATTGGAACATGAAATTTAAGGATGCTACCTCTGCTGCTCAAGTAGCGGCTGACTTTGCAGAACATGCAACCCTAGCTGCCAGAGCTGTTGTAGAACTTTCAAGGCAATATTGTGTTGATGATGGTGGTTCGTGCCAATTAGGTTTCAAGGATGAAAGATTGGAACATGGGCAATCATTTCCGGGAGATGGTAATGGTAATATTTCTGTTAGCAGGAAGAATTGGAACATGAAATTTAAGGATGCTACCTCTGCTACTCAAGAAGCGGCTGAGTTTGCAGAACATGCAAGCCTAGGTGCCAGAGCTGTTGTAGAACTTTCAAGGCAATATTGTGTTGATGATGGTGGTTCATGCCACTTAGGTTTGAAGGATGAACGGTTGGAACATGGGCAATCATTTCCTGGAAATGGTAATGGTAATTGTTTTGTTGGCAGGCAGAATTGGAACATGAAATTTAAGGATGCTACCTCTGCTGCTCAAGAAGCGGCTGAGTTTGAAGAACATGCAAGCCTAGCTGCCAGAACTGTTGTAGAACTTTCAAGGCAATATTGTGTTGATGATGGTGGTTCATGCCACTTAGGTTTCAAGGATGAAAGGTTGGAACATGGGCAATCATTTCCTCGAGATGGTAATGGTAATTTTTCTGTTGGCAGGATGAATTGAAACATGAAATTTAAGAATGCTACCTCTACTGCTCAAGCAGCGGCTGACTTTGCAGAACATGCAAGCCTAGGTGCCAGAGTTGGTGGAGAATTTTCAAGGCAATATTGTGTTGATGATGGTGGTTCATGCCACTTAGGTTTGAAGGATGAAAGGTTGGAACATGGGCAATCATTTCCTGGAGATGGTAATGGTAATTGTTCTGTTGGCAGGCAGAATTGGAACATGAAGTTTAAGGATGCACCCTCTGTTGCTCAAGCAGCGGCTGACTTTGCAGAACATGCAAGCCTAGGTGCCAGAGATGTTGTAGAACTTTCAAGGCAATATTGTGTTGATGATGGTGGTTCATGCCACTTAGGTTTGAATGTTGAAAGTTTGGAACATGGGCAATCATTTCCTGGAGATGGTAATGGTAATTGTTCTGTTGGCAGGCAGAATTGGAACATGAAAGTTAAGGATGCTACCTCTGCTGCTCAAACAGCGGCTGACTTTGCAGAACATGCAAGCCTAGCTGCCAGAACTGTTGTAGAACTTTCAAGGAAATATTGTGTTGATGATGGTGGTTCATGCCACTTAGGTTTCCAGGATGAAAGGTTGGAACATGGGCAATCATTTCCTGGAGATGGTAATGGTAATTTTTCTGTTGGCAGGCAGCAATGGAACATGAAATTTAAGGATGCTACCTCTGCTGCTCAAGCAGCGGCTGACTTTGTAGAACATGCAAGCCTAGGTGCCAGAGTTGGTGGATAACGTTCAAGGCAATATTGTGTTGATGATGGTGGTTCATGCCACTTAGGTTTCAAGGATGAAAGGTTGGAACATGGGCAATCATTTCCTGGAGATAGTAATGATAATTTTTCTGTTGGCAGGCAGAATTGGAACATGAATTTTAAGGATGCTACCTCTGCTGCTCAAGCAGCGGCTGACTTTGCAGAACATTCAAGCCTAGGTGCCAGAGTTGGTGGAGAACGTTCAAGGCAATATTGTGTTGATGATGGTGGTTCATGCCACTTAGGTTTGAAGGATGAAAGGTTCGAACATGGGCATTCATTTCCTGGAGATGGTAATGGTAATTGTTCTGTTAGCAGGCATAATTGGAACATGAAATTTACGGATGCTACCTCTGCTGCTCAAGTAGCGGCTGACTTTGCAGAACATGCAACCCTAGCTGCCAGAGCTGTTGTAGAACTTTCAAGGCAATATTATGTTGATGATGGTGGTTCGTGCCAATTAGGTTACAAGGATGAAAGATTGGGACATGGGGAATCATTTCCGGGAGATGGTAATGGTAATATTTCTGTTAGCAGGCAGAATTGGAACATGAAATTTAAGGATGCTACCTCTGCTACTCAAGAAGCGGCTGAGTTTGCAGAACATGCAAGCCTAGGTGCCAGAGCTGTTGTAGAACATTCAAGGCAATATTGTGTTGATGATGGTGGTTCATGCCACTTAGGTTTGAAGGATGAAAGGTTGGAACATGGGCATTCATTTCCTGGAGATGGTAATGGTAATTGTTCTGTTGGCAAGAAGAATTGGAACATGAAATTTAAGGATGCTACCTCTGCTGCTCAAGTAGCGGCTGACTTTGCAGAACATGCAACCCTAGCTGCCAGAGCTGTTGTAGAACTTTCAAGGCAATATTGTGTTGATGATGGTGGTTCGTGCCAATTAGGTTTCAAGGATGAAAGATTGGAACATGGGCAATCATTTCCGGGAGATGGTAATGGTAATATTTCTGTTAGCAGGCAGAATTGGAACATGAAATTTAAGGATGCTACCTCTGCTACTCAAGAAGCGGCTGAGTTTGCAGAACATGCAAGCCTAGGTGCCAGAGCTTTTGTAGAACTTTCAAGGCAATATTGTGTTGATGATGGTGGTTCATGCCACTTAGGTTTGAAGGATGAACGGTTGGAACATGGGCAATCATTTCCTAGAAATGGTAATGGTAATTGTTTTGTTGGCAGGCAGAATTGGAACATGAAATTTAAGGATGCTACCTCTGCTGCTCAAGAAGCGGCTGAGTTTGAAGAACATGCAAGCCTAGCTGCCAGAACTGTTGTAGAACTTTCAAGGCAATATTGTGTTGATGATGGTGGTTCATGCCACTTAGGTTTCAAGGATGAAATGTTGGAACATGGGCAATCATTTCCTGGAGATGGTAATGGTAATTTTTCTGTTGGCAGGCAGAATTGAAACATGAAATTTAAGGATGCTACCTCTACTGCTCAAGCAGCGGCTGACTTTGCAGAACATGCAAGCCTAGGTGCCAGAGTTGGTGGAGAATTTTCAAGGCAATATTGTGTTGATGATGGTGGTTCATGCCACTTAGGTTTCAAGGATGAAAGGTTGGAACATAGGCAATCAATTGCTGGAGATGGTAATGGTAATTTTTATGTTTGCAGGTAGAATTGGAACATGAAATTTAAGGATGCTACCTCTGCTACTCAAGAAGCGGCTGAGTTTGCAGAACATGCAAGCCTAGCTGCCAAAGCTATTGTAGATCTTTCAAGGCAATGTTGTGTTGATGATGGTGGTTCATGCCACTTAGGTTTCAAGGATTAAAGGTTAGAATATGGGCAATCATTTCCTAAAGATAGTAATTTTTCTATTGGCAGGCAGAATTGGAACATGAAATTTAAGGATGCTACCTCTGCTGCTCAAGAAGCGGCTGAGTTTGCAGAACATGCAAGCCTAGGTGCCAGAGCAGTTGTAGAACTTTCAAGGCAATATTGTGTTGATGATGGTGGTTCATGCCACTTAGGTTTGAAGGATGAAAGGTTGGAACATGGGCATTCATTTCCTGGAGATGGTAATGGTAATTGCTCTGTTGGCAGGCAGAATTGGAACATGAAATTTAAGGATGCTACCTCTGCTGCTCAAGTAGCGGCTGACTTTGCAGAACATGCAACCCTAGCTGCCAGAGCTGTTGTAGAACTTTCAAGGTAATATTGTGTTGATGATAGTGGTTCGTGCCAATTAGGTTTCAAGGATGAAACATTGGAACATGGGCAATCATTTTCGTGAGATGGTAATGGTAATATTTCTGTTAGTAAGCAGAATTGGAACATGAAATTTAAGGATGCTACCTCTGCTACTCAAGAAGCGGCTAAGTTTGCAGAACATGCAAGCCTAGGTGCCAGAGCTGTTGTAGAACTTTCAAGGCAATATTGTGTTGATGATGGTGGTTCATGCCACTTAGGTTTGAAGGATGAAAGGTTGGAACATGGGCAATTATTTCCTGGAGATGGTAATGGTAATTGTTCTGTTGGCAGGCAGAATTGGAACATGAAGTTTAAGGATGCACCCTCTGTTGCTCAAGCAGCGGCTGACTTTGCAGAACATGCAAGCCTAGTTGCCAGAGCTGTTGTAGAACTTTCAAGGCAATATTGTGTTGATGATGGTGGTTCATGCCACTTAGGTTTGAAGGATGAAAGGTTGGAACATGGACAATCATTTCCTGGAGATGGTAATTGTAATTTTTCTGTTGGCAGGCAGAATTGGAATATAAAATTTAAGGATGCTACCTCTGCTGCTCAAGCAGCGGCTGACTTTGCAGAACATGCAAGCCTAGGTGCCAGAGTTGGTGGAGAACGTTCAAGGCAATATTCTGTTGATGATGGTGGTTCATGCCACTTAGGTTTCAAGGATGAAAGGTTGGAACATGGGCAATCATTTCCTGGAGATGGTAATGATAATTTTTCTGTTGGCAGGCAGAATTGGAACATGAAATTTAAGGATGCTACCTCTGCTGCTCAAGCAGCGGCTGACTTTGCAGAACATGCAAGCCTAGGTGCCAGAGTTGGTGGAGAACGTTCAAGGCAATATTGTGTTGATGATGGTGGTTCATGCCACTTAGGTTTGAAGGATGAAAGGTTCGAACATGGGCATTAATTTCCTGGAGATGGTAATGGTAATTGTTCTGTTGGCAGGCATAATTGGAACATGAAATTTAAGGATGCTACCTCTACTGCTCAAGTAGCGGCTGACTTTGCAGAACATGCAAGCCTAGGTGCCAGAGTTGGTGGAGATCGTTCAAGGCAATATTGTGTTGATGATGGTGGTTCATGCCAGTTAGGTTTCAAGGATGAAAGGTTGGAACATGGGCAATCATT
Source organism: Nicotiana tomentosiformis (assembly GCF_000390325.3). Taxonomy (NCBI): domain Eukaryota; kingdom Viridiplantae; phylum Streptophyta; class Magnoliopsida; order Solanales; family Solanaceae; genus Nicotiana; species Nicotiana tomentosiformis. Next base: position 795,741 of record NW_027174573.1, read on the forward strand.
TCCTGGAGATGGTAATGATAATTTTTCTGTTGGCAGGCAGAATTGGAACATGAAATTTAAGGATGCTACCTCTGCTGCTCAAGCAGCGGCTGACTTTGCAGAACATGCAAGCCTAGGTGCCAGAGCTATTGTAGAACTTTCAAGGCAATATTGTGTTGATGATGGTGGTTCATGCCACTTAGGTTTGAAGGATGAAAGGTTGGAACATGGGCATTCATTTCCTGGAGATGGTAATGGTAATTGTTCTGTTGGCAGGAAGAATTGGAACATGAAATTTAAGGATGCTGCCTCTGCTGCTCAAGTAGTGGCTGACTTTGCAGAACATGCAACCCTAGCTGCCAGAGCTGTTGTAGAACTTTCAAGGCAATATTGTGTTGATGATGGTGGTTCATGCCACTTAGGTTTCAAGGATGAAAGGTTGGAACATAGGCAATCAATTGCTGGAGATGGTATTGGTAATTTTTATGTTTGCAGGTAGAATTGGAACATGAAATTTAAGGATGCTACCTCTGCTACTCAAGAAGCGGCTGAGTTTGCAGAACATGCAAGCCTAGCTGCCAAAGCTGTTTTAGATCTTTCAAGGCAATGTTGTGTTGATGATGGTGGTTCATGCCACTTAGGTTTCAAGGATTAAAGGTTAGAATATGGGCAATCATTTCCTAGAGATAGTAATTTTTTTATTGGAAGGCAGAATTGGAACATGAAATTTAAGGATGCTACCTCTGCTGCTCAAGAAGCTGCTGAGTTTGCAGAACATGCAAGCCTAGGTGCCAGAGCAGTTGTAGAACTTTCAAGGCAATATTGTGTTGATGATGGTGGTTCATGCCACTTAGGTTTGAAGGATGAAAGGTTGGAACATGGGCATTTATTTCCTTGAGATGGTAATGGTAATTGTTCTGTTGGCAGGCAGAATTGGAACTTGAAATTTAAGGATGCTACCTCTGCTGCTCAAGAAGAGGCTGAGTTTGTAGAACATGCAACCCTAGCTGCCAGAGCTGTTGTAGAACTTTCAAGGCAATATTGTGTTGATGATGGTGGTTCGTGCCAATTAGGTTTCAAAGATGAAAGATTGGAACATGGGCAATCATTTCCGGGAGATGGTAATGGTAATTGTTCTGTTGGCAGGCAGAATTGGAACATGAAATTTAAGGATGCTACCTCTGCTGCTCAAGCAGCGGCTGACTTTGCAGAACATGCAAGCCTAGCTGCCAGAACTGTTGTAGAACTTTCAAGGCAATATTGTGTTGATGATGGTGGTTCATGCCACTTAGGTTTCAAGGATGAAAGGTTGGAACATAGGCAATCAATTGCTGGAGATGGTATTGGTAATTTTTCTGTTGGCAGGTAGAATTGGAACATGAAATTTAAGGATGCTACCTCTGCTACTCAAGAAGCGGCTGAGTTTGCAGAACATGCAAGCCTAGCTGCCAAAGCTGTTTTAGATCTTTCAAGGCAATGTTGTGTTGATGATGGTGGTTCATGCCACTTAGGTTTCAAGGATTAAAGGTTAGAATATGGGCAATCATTTCCTAGAGATAGTAATTTTTTTATTGGCAGGCAGAATTGGAACATGAAATTTAAGGATGCTACCTCTGCTGCTCAAGAAGCTGCTGAGTTTGCAGAACATACAAGCCTAGGTGCTAGAGCAGTTGTAGAACTTTCAAGGCAATATTGTGTTGATGATGGTGGTTCATGCCACTTAGGTTTGAAGGATGAAAGGTTGGAACATGGGCATTTATTTCCTGGAGATGGTAATGGTAATTGTTCTGTTGGCAGGCAGAATTGGAACTTGAAATTTAAGGATGCTACCTCTGCTGCTCAAGAAGAGGCTGAGTTTGTAGAACATGCAACCCTAGCTGCCAGAGCTGTTGTAGAACTTTCAAGGCAATATTGTGTTGATGATGGTGGTTCGTGCCAATTAGGTTTCAAAGATGAAAGATTGGAACATGGGCAATCATTTCCGGGAGATGGTAATGGTAATTGTTCTGTTGGCAGGCAGAATTGGAACATGAAATTTAAGGATGCTACCTCTGCTGCTCAAGCAGCGGCTGACTTTGCAGAACATGCAAGCCTAGCTGCCAGAACTGTTGTAGAACTTTCAAGGCAATATTGTGTTGATGATGGTGGTTCATGCCACTTAGGTTTCAAGGATGAAAGGTTGGAACATGGGCAATCATTTCCTGGAGATGGTAATGGTAATTTTTCTGTTGGCAGGCAGAATTGGAACATAAAATTTAAGGATGCTACCTCTACTGCTCAAGCAGCGGCTGAGTTTGCAGAACATGCAAGCCTAGGTGCCAGAGTTGGTGGAGAATGTTCAAGGCAATATTGTTTTGATGATGGTGGTTCATGCCACTTAGGTTTCAAGGATGAAAGGTTGGAACATGGGCAATCATTTCCTGGAGATGGTAATGATAATTTTTCTGTTGGCAGTTAGAATTGGAACATGAAATTTAAGGATGCTACCTCTGTTGCTCAAGTAGCGGCTGACTTTGCAGAACATGCAAGCCTAGCTGCCAGAGCTGTTGTAGAATTTTCAAGGCAATATTGTGTTGATGATGGTGGTTCATGCCACAAAGGTTTCAAGGATGAAAGGTTGGAACATAGGCAATCAATTGCTGGAGATGGTAATGGTAATTTTTATGTTTGCAGGTAGAATTAGAACATGAAATTTAAGGATGCTACCTCTGCTACTCAAGAAGCGGCTGAGTTTGCAGAACATGCAAGCCTAGCTGCCAAAGCTGTTGTAGATCTTTCAAGGCAATGTTGTGTTGATGATGGTGGTTCATGCCACTTAGGTTTCAAGGATTAAAGGTTAGAATATGGGCAATCATTTCCTAGAGATAGTAATTTTTCTATTGGCAGGCAGAATTGGAACATGAAATTTAAGGATGCTACCTCTGCTGCTCAAGAAGCGGCTGAGTTCGCAGAACATGCAAGCCTAGGTGCCAGAGCTGTTGTAGAACTTTCAAGGCAATATTGTGTTGATGATGGTGGTTCATGCCACTTAGGTTTGAAGGATGAAAGGTTGGAACATGGGCATTCATTTCCTGGAGATGGTAATGGTAATTGTTCTGTTGGCAGGCAGAATTGGAACATGAAATTTAAGGATGCTACCTCTGCTGCTCAAGTGGCGGCTGACTTTGCAGAACATGCAACCCTAGCTGTCAGAGCTGTTGTAGAACATTCAAGGCAATATTGTGTTGATGATGGTGGTTCGTGCCAATTAGGTTTCAAGGATGAAACATTGGAACATGGGCAATCATTTCCGGGAGATGGTAATGGTAATATTTCTGTTAGCAAGCAGAATTGGAACATGAAATTTAAGGATGCTACCTCTGCTACTCAAGAAGCGGCTGACTTTGCAGAACATGCAAGCCTAGCTGCCAGAACTGTTGTAGAACTTTCAGGGAAATATTGTGTTGATGATGGTGGTTCATGCCACTTAGGTTTCAAGGATGAAAGGTTGGAACATGGGCAATCATTTCCTGGAGATGGAAATGGTAATTTTTCTGTTGGCAGGCAGAATTGGAACATGAAATTTAAGGATGCTACCTCTGCTGCTCAAGCAGCGGCTGACTTTGCAGAACATGCAAGCCTAGGTGCCAGAGTTGGTGGAGATCGTTCAAGGCAATATTGTGTTGATGATGGTGGTTCATGCCAGTTAGGTTTCAAGGATGAAAGGTTGGAACATGGGCAATCATTTCCTGGAGATGGTAATGATAATTTTTCTGTTGGCAGGCAGAATTGGAACTTGAAATTTAAGGATGCTACCTCTGCTGCTCAAGCAGCAGCTGACTTTGCAGAACATGCAAGCCTAGGTGCCAGAGTTGGTGGAGAATGTTCAAGGCAATATTATGTTGATGATGGTGGTTCATGCCACTTAGGTTTGAAGGATGAAAGGTTCGAACATAGGCATTCATTTCCTGGAGATGGTAATGGTAATTGTTCTGTTGGCAGGCATAATTGGAACATGAAATTTAAGGATGCTACCTCTGCTGCTCAAGTAGCGACTGACTTTGCAGAACATGCAACCCTAGCTGCCAGAGCTGTTGTAGAACTTTCAAGGCAATATTGTGTTGATGATGGTGGTTCGTGCCAATTAGGTTTCAAGGATGAAAGATTGGAACATGGGCAATCATTTCAGGGAGATGGTAATGGTAATATTTCTGTTAGCAGGCAGAATTGGAACATGAAATTTAAGGATGCTACCTCTGCTACTCAAGAAGCGGCTGAGTTTGCAGAACATGCAAGCCTAGGTGCCAGAGCTGTTGTAGAACTTTCAAGGCAATATTGTGTTGATGATGGTGGTTCGTGCCAATTAGGTTTCAAGGATGAAACATTGGAACATGGGCAATCATTTCCGGGAGATGGTAATGGTAATATTTCTGTTAGCAAGCAGAATTGGAACATGAAATTTAAGGATGCTACCTCTGCTGCTCAAGTAGCGGCTGACTTTGCAGAACATGCAACCCTAGCTGCCAGAGCTGTTGTAGAACTTTCAAGGCAATATTGTGTTGATGATGGTGGTTCGTGCCAATTAGGTTTCAAGGATGAAAGATTGGAACATGGGCAATCATTTCCGGGAGATGGTAATGGTAATATTTCTGTTAGCAGGCAGAATTGGAACATGAAATTTAAGGATGCTACCTCTGCTACTCAAGAAGCGGCTGAGTTTGCAGAACATGCAAGCCTAGGTGCCAGAGCTGTTGTAGAACTTTCAAGGCAATATTGTGTTGATGATAGTGGTTCGTGCCAATTAGGTTTCAAGGATGAAACATTGGAACATGGGCAATCATTTCCGGGAGATGGTAATGGTAATATTTCTGTTAGCAAGCAGAATTGGAACATGAAATTTAAGGATGCTACCTCTGCTACTCAAGAAGCGGCTGAATTTGCAGAACATGCAAGCCTAGGTGCCAGAGCTGTTGTAGAACTTTCAAGGCAATATTGTGTTGATCATGGTGGTTCATGCCACTTAGGTTTCAAGGATGAAAGGTTGGAACATGGGCAATCATTTCCTGGAGATGGTAATGGTAATTTTTCTGTTGGCAGGCAGAATTGGAACATACAATTTAAGGATGCTACCTCTACTGCTCAAGCAGCGGCTGACTTTGAAGAACATGCAAGCCTAGGTGCCAGAGTTGGTGGAGAATGTTCAAGGCAATATTGTGTTGATGATGGTGGTTCATGCCACTTAGGTTTCAAGGATGAAAGGTTGGAACATGGGCAATCATTTCCTGGAGATGGTAATGATAATTTTTCTGTTGGCAGGTAGAATTGGAACATTAAATTTAAGGATGCTACCTCTGTTGCTCAAGCATCGGCAGACTTTGCAGAACATGCAAGCCTAGCTGCCAGAGCAGTTGTAGAATTTTCAAGGCAATATTGTGTTGATGATGGTGGTTCATGCCACAAAGGTTTCAAGGATGAAATGTTGGAACATAGGCAATCAATTGCTGGAGATAGTAATGGTAATTTTTATGTTTGCAGGCAGAATTGGAACATGAAATTTAAGGATGCTACCTCTGCTACTCAAGAAGCGGCTGAGTTTGCAGAACATGCAAGCCTAGCTGCCAAAGCTGTTGTAGAACTTTCAAGGCAATATTGTGTTGATGATGGTGGTTCATGCCACTTAGGTTTCAAGGATTAAAGGTTAGAATATGGGCAATCATTCCTAGAGATAGTAATTTTTCTATTGGCAGGCAGAATTGGAACATGAAATTTAAGGATGCTACCTCTTCCGCTTAAGCAGCGGCTGAGTTTGCAAAACATGCAAGCCTAGCTGCCACAGCTGTTGTAGAACTTTCAAGGCAATATTGTGTTGATGATGGTGGTTCATACCACTTAGGTTTCTTGGATGAAAGGTTGGAACATGGGCAATCATTTCCTAGAGATTGTAATGGTAATTTTTCTGTTGGCAGGCAGAATTGGAACATGAAATTTAAGGATGCTACCTCTGCTGCTCAAGCATCGGTAGAGTTTGCAGAACATGCAAGCCTAGCTGCCAGAGCTGTTGAAGAACTTTCAATGCAATATTGTGTTGAAGATGGTGGTTCATGCAAATTAGGTTTCAAGGATGAAAGATTGAAACAAGGGCAATCATTTCCTGGAGAAGGTAATGGTAATATTTCTGTTAGCAGGCAGAATTGGAACATGAAATTTAAGGATGCTACCTCTGCTACTCAAGAAGCGGCTGAGTTTGCAGAACATGCAAGCCTAGGTGCCAGAGCTGTTGTAGAACTTTCAAGGCAATATTGTGTTGATGATGGTGGTTCATGCCACTTAGGTTTGAAGGATGAAAGGTTAGAACATGGGCAATCATTTCCTGGAGATGGTAATGGTAATTGTTCTGTTGGCAGGCAGAATTAGAACATGAAATTTAAGGATGCTACCTCTGCTGCTCAAGCATCGGTAGAGTTTGCAGAACATGCAAGCCTAGCTGCCAGAGCTGTTGTAGAACTTTCAATGCAATATTGTGTTGAAGATGGTGGTTCATGCCAATTAGGTTTCAAGGATGAAAGATTGAAACAAGGGCAATCATTTCCTGGAGAAGGTAATGGTAATATTTCTGTTAGCAGGCAGAATTGGAACATGAAATTTAAGGATGCTACCTCTGCTACTCAAGCGGCTGAGTTTGCAGAACATGCAACCCTAGCTACCAGAGCTGTTGTAGAACTTTCAAGGCAATATTGTGTTGAAGATGGTGGTTCGTGCCACTTAGGTTTCAAGGATGAAAGGTTGGAATATGGGTAATCATTTCGTGGTAATGGTAATTTTTCTGTTCGCAGGCAGAATTAGAACATGAAATTTAAGGATGCTACCTCTGTTGCTCAAGCAGTGGCTGAGTTTGCAGAACATGCAAGCCTAGCTGCTAGAGCTGTTGTAGAACTTTCAAGGCAATATTGTATTGATGATGGTGGTTCATGCCACTTAGGTTTCAAGGATGAAAGGTTTGAACATGGGCAATAATTTCCTAGAGATGTTAATGGTAATTCTTCTGTTGGCAGGAAGAATTGGAACATGAAATTTAAGAATGCTACCTCTGCTGCTCAAGCATCGGTAGAGTTTGCAGAGCATGCAAGCCTAGCTGCCAGAGCTGTTGTAGAACTTTCAATGCAATATTGTGTTGAAGATGGTGGTTCATGCCAATTAGGTTTCAAGGATGAAAGATTGAAACAAGGGCAATCATTTCCTGTAGAAGGTAATGGTAATATTTCTGTTAGCAGGCAGAATTGGAACATGAAATTTAAGGATGCTACCTCTGCTACTCAAGAAGCGGCTGAGTTTGCAGAACATGCAAGCCTAGGTGCCAGAGCTGTTGTAGAACTTTCAAGGCAATATTGTGTTGATGATGGTGGTTCATGCCACTTAGGTTTGAAGGATGAAAGGTTGGAACATGGGCAATCATTTCCTGGAGATGGTAATGGTAATTGTTCTGTTGGCAGGCAGAATTGGAACATGAAATTTAAGGATGCTACCTCTGCTGCTCAAGCATCGGTAGAGTTTGCAGAACATGCAAGCCTAGCTGCCAGAGCTATTGTAGAACTTTCAATGCAATATTGTGTTGAAGATGGTGGTTCATGCCAATTAGGTTTCAAGGATGAAAGATTGAAACAAGGGCAATCATTTCCTTGAGAAGGTAATGGTAATATTTCTGTTATCAGGCAGAATTTGAACATGAAATTTAAGGATGCTACCTCTGCTACTCAAGAAGCGGCTGAGTTTGCAGATCATGCAAACCTAGCTGCCAGAGCTGTTGTAGAACTTTCAAGGCAATATTGTGTTGAAGATGGTGGTTCGTGCCACTTAGGTTTCAAGGATGAAAGGTTGGAATATGGGTAATCATTTCGTGGTAATGGTAATTTTTCTGTTCGCAGGCAGAATTAGAACATGAAATTTAAGGATGCTACCTCTGTTGCTCAAGCAGTGGCTGAGTTTACAGAACATGCAAGCCTAGCTGCTAGAGCTGTTCTAGAACTTTCAAGGCAATATTGTATTGATGATGGTGGTTCATGCCACTTAGGTTTCAAGGATGAAAGGTTTGAACATGGGCAATAATTTCCTAGAGATGTTAATGGTAATTCTTCTGTTGGCAGGAAGAATTGGAACATGAAATTTAAGAATGCTACCTCTGCTGCTCAAGCATCGGTAGAGTTTGCAGAACATGCAAGCCTAGCTGCCAGAGCTGTTGTAGAACTTTCAATGCAATATTGTGTTGAAGATGGTGGTTCATGCCAATTAGGTTTCAAGGATGAAAGATTTAAACAAGGGCAATCATTTCCTGGAGAAGGTAATGGTAATATTTCTGTTAGCAGGCAGAATTGGAACATGAAATTTAAGGATGCTACCTCTGCTACTCAAGAAGCGGCTGAGTTTGCAGAACATGCAAGCCTAGGTGCCAGAGCTGTTGTAGAACTTTCAAGGCAATATTGTGTTGATGATGGTGGTTCATGCCACTTAGGTTTGAAGGATGAAAGGTTGGAACATGGGCAATCATTTCCTGGAGATGGTAATGGTAATTGTTCTGTTGGCAGGCAGAATTGGAACATGAAATTTAAGGATGCTACCTCTACTGCTCAAGCATCGGTAGAGTTTGCAGAACATGCAAGCCTAGCTGCCAGAGCTGTTGTAGAACTTTCAATGCAATATTGTGTTGAAGATTGTGGTTCATGCCAATTAGGTTTCAAGGATGAAAAATTGAAACAAGGGCAATCATTTCCTTGAGAAGGTAATGGTAATATTTCTGTTATCAGGCAGAATTGGAACATGAAATTTAAGGATGCTACCTCTGCTACTCAAGAAGCGGCTGAGTTTGCAGAACATGCAATCCTAGCTGCCAGAGCTGTTGTAGAACTTTCAAGGCAATATTGTGTTGAAGATGGTGGTTCGTGCCACTTAGGTTTCAAGGATGAAAGGTTGGAATATGGGCAATCATTTCGTGGTAATGGTAATTTTTCTATTCGCAGGCAGAATTAGAACATGAAATTTACGGATGCTACCTCTGTTGCTCAAGCAGTGGCTGAGTTTGCAGAACATGCAAGCCTAGCTGCTAGAGCTGTTGTAGAACTTTCAAGGCAATATTGTATTGATGATGGTGGTTCATGCCACTTAGGTTTCGATGATGAAAGGTTGGAACATGGGCAATCATTTCCTGGAGATGGTAATGTTAATTTTTCTATTGGCAAGCAGAATTGGAACATGAAATTTAAGGATGCTACCTCTGCTACTCAAGCAGTGGCTGAGTTTGCAGAACATGCAAGCCTAGCTGCTAGAGCTGTTATAGAACTTTCAAGGCAATATTGTGTTGATGATGGTGGTTCATGCCACTTATCTTTCAAGGATGAAAGGTTGGAACATGGGCAATCATTTCCTGGAGATGGTAATGGTAATTCTTCTGTTGGCAGGCAGAATTGGAACATGAAATTTAAGGATGCTACCTCTGCTGCTCAAGCAGCGGCTGACTTTGCAGAACATGCAAGCCTAGCTGCTAGAACTGTTGTAGATCTTTCAAGGCAATATTGTGTTGATGATGGTGGTTCAAGCCTCTTAGGTTTCAAGGATGACAGGTTGGTTGCAATCATTTCCTAGAGATGGTAATGGTAATTTTTCTGTTGGCAGGCAGAATTGGAACATGAAATTTAAGGATGCTACCTCTGCTGCTCAAGCATCGGTTGACTTTGCAGAACATGCAAGCCTAGCTGCCAAAGCTGTTGTAGAACTTTCAAGGCAATATTGTGTTGATGATGGTGGTTCATGCCACTTAGGTTTCAAGGATTAAATGTTAGAATATGGGCAATCATTTCCTAGAGATAGTAATTTTTCTATTGGCAGGCAAAATTGGAACATGAAATTTAAGGATGCTACCTATGCTGCTCAAGAAGCGGCTGAGTTTGCAGAACATGCAAGCCTAGCTTCCACAGCTATTGTAGAACTTTCAAGGCAATATTGTGTTGATGATGGTGGTTCATACCACTTAGGTTTCTTGGATGAAAGGTTGGAACATGGGCAATCATTTCCTGGAGATGGTAATGGTAATTTTACTGTTGGCAGGCAGAATTGGAACATGAAATTTAAGGATGCTACCTCTGCTGCTCAAGCAGCGGCTGACTTTGCAGAACATGCAAGCCTAGCTGCCAGAACTGTTGTAAAACTTTTAAGGCAATATTGTGTTGATGATGGTGGTTCAAGCCTCTTAGGTTTCAAGGATGACAGGTTGGAATATGGGCAATCATTTCCTAGAGATGGTAATGGTAATTTTTCTATTGGCAGGCAGAATTGGAACATGAAATTTAAGGATGGTACCTATTTTGCTCAAGTAGCGGCTGACTTTGTAGAACATGCAACCCTAGCTGCCAGAGCTATTGTAGAACTTTCAAGGCAATATTGTGTTGATGATGGTGGTTCGTGCCAATTAGGTTTCAAGGATGAAAGATTGGAACATGGGTAATCATTTCCTGGAGATGGTAATGGTAATATTTCTGTTAGCAGGCAGAATTGGAACATGAAATTTAAGGATGCTACCTCTGCTACTCAAGAAGCGGCTGAGTTTGCTGAACATGCAAGCCTAGATGCCAGAGCTGTTATAGAACTTTCAAGGCAATATTGTGTTGATGATGGTGGTTCAAGCCTCTTAGTTTTCAAGGATGACAGGTTGGAACATGGGCAATCATTTCCTAGAGATGGTAATGGTAATTGTTCTGTTGGCAAGGCAGAATTGGAACATGAAATTTAAGGATGCTACCTCTGCTGCTCAAGTAGCGGCTGACTTTGCAGAACATGCAAGCCTAGCTGCCAGAACTGTTGTAGAACTTTCAAGGCAATATTGTGTTGATGGTGGTGGTTCATGCCACTTAGGTTTCAAGGATGAAAGGTTGGAACATGGGCAATCATTTCCTGGAGATGGTAATGGTAATTTTTCTGTTGGCAGGCAGAATTGGAACATGAAATTTAAGGATGCTACCTCTGCTGCTCAAGCAGCAGCTGACTTTGCAGAACATGCAAGCCTAGGTGCCAGAGTTGGTGGAGAACGTTCAAGGCAATATTCTGTTGATGATGGTGGTTCATGCCACTTAGGTTTCAAGGATGAAAGGTTGGAACATGGGCAATCATTTCCTGGAGATGGTAATGGTAATTTTTCTATTGGCAGGAAGAATTGGAACATGAAATTTAAGGATGCTACCTCTGTTGCTCAAGCAGCGGCTGACTTTGCAGAACATGCAAGCCTAGCTGCCAGAACTGTTGTAGAACTTTCAAGGCAATATTGTGTTGATGATGGTGGTTCATGCCACTTAGGTTTCAAGGATGAAAGATTAAAACAAGGGCAATCATTTCCTTGAGAAGGTAATGGTAATATTTCTGTTATCAGGCAGAATTGGAACATGAAATTTAAGGATGCTACCTCTGCTACTCAAGTAGCGGCTGAGTTTGCAGAACATGCAACCCTAGCTGCCAGAGCTATTGTAGAACTTTCAAGGCAATATTGTGTTGAAGATGGTGGTTCGTGCCACTTAGGTTTCAAGGATGAAAGGTTGGAATATGGGCAATCATTTCGTGGTAATGGTAATTTTTCTGTTGGCAGGCAAAATTAGAACATGAAATTTAAGGATACTACCTCTGTTGCTCAAGCAGCGGCTGACTTTGCAGAACATGCAAGCCTAGCTGCCAGAGCTGTTGTAGAATTTTCAAGGCAATATTGTGTTGATGATGGTGGTTCATGCCACTTAGGTTTCAAGGATGAAAGGTTGGAACATAGGCAATCAATTGCTGGAGATGGTAATGGTAATTTTTATGTTTGCAGGCAGAATTGGAACATGAAATTTAAGGATGCTACCTCTGCTACTCAAGAAGCGGCTGAGTTTGCAGAACATGCAAGCCTAGCTGCCAAAGATGTTGTAGAAGTTTCAAGGCAATATTGTATTGATGATGGTGGTTCATGCCACTTAGGTTTCAAGGATTAAAGGTTAGAATATGGGCAATCATTTCCTAGAGATAGTAATTTTTCTATTGGCAGGTAGAATTGGAACATGAAATTTAAGGATGCTACCTCTGCTGCTCAAGCAGCGGCTGAGTTTGCAGAACATGCAAGCCTAGCTGCCACAGCTGTTGTAGAACTTTCAAGGCAATATTGTGTTGATGATGGTGGTTCATACCACTTAGGTTTCTTGGATGAAAGGTTGGAACATGGGCAATCATTTCCTGGAGATGGTAATGGTAATTTTTTGTTGGCAGACAGAATTGGAACATGAAATTTAAGGATGCTACCTCTGCTGCTCAAGCATCGGTTGAGTTTGCAGAACATGCAAGCCTAGCTGCCAGAGCTGTTGTAGAACTTTCAATTCAATATTGTGTTGAAGATGGTGGTTCATGCCACTTAGGTTTGAAGGATGAAAGGTTCGAACATGGGCAATCATTTCCTGGAGATTGTAATGGTAATTGTTCTGTTGGCAGGCAGAATTGGAACATGAAATTTAAGGATGCTACCTCTGCTACTCAAGAAGTGGCTGAGTTTGCAGAACATGCAAGCCTAGGTGCCAGAGCTGTTGTAGAACTTTCAAGGCAATATTGTGTTGATGATGGTGGTTCATGCCACTTAGGTTTGAAGGATGAAAGGTTGGAACATGGGCAATCATTTCCTGGAGATTGTAATGGTAATTGTTCTGTTGGCAGGCAGAATTGGAACATGAAATTTAAGGATGCTACCTCTGCTACTCAAGCAGCAGCTGACATTGCAGAACATGCAAGCCTAGCTGCCAGAACTGTTGTAGAACTTTCAAGGCAATATTATATTGATGATGGTGGTTCATGCCACTTAGGTTTCAAGGATGAAAGGTTGGATCATGGGCAATCATTTCCTAGAGATTGTAATGGTAATTTTTCTGTTGGGAGGCAGAATTGGAACATGAAATTTAAGGATGGTACCTACTTTGCTCAAGTAGCGGCTGACTTTGCAGAACATGCAACCCTAGCTGCCAGAGCTGTTGTAGAACTTTCAAGGCAATATTGTGTTGATGATGGTGGTTCGTGCCAATTAGGTTTCAAGGATGAAAGATTGGAACATGGGTAATCATTTCCTGGAGATGGTAATGGTAATATTTCTGTTAGCAGGCAGAATTGGAACATGAAATTTAAGGATGCTACCTCTGCTACTCAAGAAGCGGCTGAGTTTGCTGAACATGCAAGCCTAGATGCCAGAGCTGTTGTAGAACTTTCAAGGCAATATTGTGTTGATGATGGTGGTTCAAGCCTCTTAGTTTTCAAGGATGACAGGTTGGAACATGGGCAATCATTTCTTGGAGATGGTAATGGTAATTGTTCTGTTGGCAGGCAGAATTGGAGCATGAAATTTAAGGATGCTACCTCTGCTGCTCAAGCAGCGGCTGACTTTGCAGAACATGCAAGCCTAGCTGCCAGAACTATTGTAGAACTTTCAAGGCAATATTGTGTTGATGATGGTGGTTAATGCCACTTAGGTTTCAAGGATGAAAGGTTGGAACATGGGCAATCATTTCCTGGAGATGGTAATGGTAATTTTTCTGTTGGCAGGAAGAATTGGAACATGAAATTTAAGGATGCTACCTCTGCTGCTCAAGCAGCGGCTGACTTTGCAGAACATGCAAGCCTAGGTGCCAGAGTTGGTGGAGAACATTCAAGGCAATATTGTGTTGATGATGGTGGTTCATGCCACTTAGGTTTCAAGGAAGAAAGGTTGGAACATGGGCAATCATTTCCTGGAGATGGTAATGGTAATTTTTCTGTTGGCAGGCAGAATTGGAACATGAAATTTAAGGATGCTACCTCTGTTGCTCAAGCAGCGGCTGACTTTGCAGAACATGCAAGCCTAGCTGCCAGAGCTGTTGTAGAATTTTCAAGGCAATATTGTGTTGATGATGGTGGTTCATGCCACTTAGGTTTCAAGGATAAAAGGTTGGAACATAGGCAATCAATTGCTGGAGATGGTAATGGTAATTTTTATGTTTGCAGGCAGAATTGGAACATGAAATTTAAGGATGCTACCTCTGCTACTCAAGAAGCGGCTGAGTTTGCAGAACATGCAAGCCTAGCTGCCAAAGCTGTTGTAGAACTTTCAAGGCAATATTGTGTTGATGATGGTGGTTCATGCCACTTAGGTTTCAAGGATTAAAGGTTAGAATATGGGCAATCATTTCCTAGAGATAGTAATTTTTCTATTGGCAGGCAGAATTGGAACATGAAATTTAAGGATGCTACCTCTGCTTCTCAAGCAGCGGCTGAGTTTGCAGAACATGCAAGCCTAGCTGCCACAGCTGTTGTAGAACTTTCAAGGCAATATTGTGTTGATGATGGTGGTTCATACCACTTAGGTTTCTTGGATGAAAGGTTGGAACATGGGCAATCATTTCCTAGAGATGGTAATGGTAATTTTTCTGTTGGCAGGCAGAATTGGAACATGAAATTTAAGGATGCTACCTCTGCTGCTCAAGCATCGGTTGAGTTTACAGAACATGCAAGCCTAGCTGCTAGAGCTGTTGTAGAACTTTCAATGCAATATTGTGTTGAAGATGGTGGTTCTTGCCAATTAGGTTTCAAGGATGAAAGATTGAAACAAGGGCAATCATTTCCTGGAGAAGGTAATGGTAATATTTCTGTTAGCAGGCAGAATTGGAACATGAAATTTAAGGATGCTACCTCTGCTACTCAAGAAGCGGCTGAGTTTGCAGAACATGCAAGCCTAGGTGCCAGAGCTTTTGTAGAACTTTCAAGGCAATATTGTGTTGATGATGGTGGTTCATGCCACTTAGGTTTCAAGGATGAAAGGTTGGAACATGGGAAATCATTTCCTGGAGATGGTAATGGTAATTGTTCTGTTGGCAGGCAGAATTGGAACATGAAATTTAAGGATGCTACCTCTGCTACTCAAGCAGCGGCTGACATTGCAGAACATGCAAGCCTAGCTGCCAGAACTGTTGTAGAACTTTCAAGGCAATATTGTGTTGAAGATGGTGGTTCAAGCCTCTTAGGTTTCAAGGATGAAAGGTTGGAACATGGGCAATCTTTTCCTAGAGATGGTAATGGTAATTTTTCTGTTGGCAGGCAGAATTGGAACATGAAATTTAAGGATGGTACCTACTTTGCTCAAGTAGCGGCTGACTTTGCAGAACATGCAACCCTAGCTGCCAGAGCTGTTGTGGAACTTTCAAGGCAATATTGTGTTGATGATGGTGGTTCGTGCCAATTAGGTTTCAAGGATGAAAGATTGGAACATGGGTAATCATTTCCTGGAGATGGTAATGGTAATATTTCTGTTAGCAGGCAGAATTGGAACATGAAATTTAAGGATGCTACCTCTGCTACTTAAGAAGCGGCTGAGTTTGCTGAAAATGCAAGCCTAGATGCCAGAGCTGTTGTAGAACTTTCAAGGCAATATTGTGTTGATGATGGTGGTTCAAGCCTCTTAGTTTTCAAGGATGACAGGTTGGAACATGGGCAATCATTTCCTGGAGATGGTAATGTTAATTGTTCTGTTGGCAGGCAGAATTGGAACATGAAATTTAAGGATGCTACCTCTGCTGCTCAAGCAGCGACTGACTTTGCAGAACATGCAAGCCTAGCTGCCAGAACTGTTGTAGAACTTTCAAGGCAATATTGTGTTGATGATGGTGGTTCATGCCACTTAGGTTTCAAGGATGAAAGGTTGGAACATGGGCAATCATTTCCTGGAGATGGTAATGGTAATTTTTATGTTGGCAGGCAGAATTGGATCATGAAATTTAAGGATGCTACCTCTGCTGCTCAAGCAGCGGCTGACTTTGCAGAACATGCAAGCCTAGGTGCCAGAGTTGGTGTAGAACGTTCAAGGCAATATTGTGTTGATGATGGTGGTTCATGCCACTTAGGTTTCAAGGATGAAAGGTTGGAACATGGGCAATCATTTCCTGGAGATGGTAATGGTAATTTTTCTATTGGCAGGCAGAATTGGAACATGAAATTTAAGGATGCTACCTCTGCTGCTCAAGCATCGGTTGAGTTTGCAGAACATGCAAGCCTAGCTGCCAGAGCTGTTGTAGAACTTTCAATGCAATATTGTGTTGAAGATGGTGGTTCATGCCAATTAGGTTTCAAGGATGAAAGATTGAAACATGGGCAATCATTTCCTGGAGAAGGTAATGGTAATATTTCTGTTAGCAGGCAGAATTGGAACATGAAATTTAAGGATGCTACCTCTGCTACTCAAGAAGCGGCTGAGTTTGCAGAACATGCAAGCCTAGCTACCAAAGCTGTTGTAGAACTTTCAAGGCAATATTGTGTTGATGATGGTGGTTCATGCCACTTAGGTTTCAAGGATTAAAGGTTAGAATATGGGCAATCATTTCCTAGAGATAGTAATTTTTCTATTGGCAGGCAGAATTGGAACATGAAATTTAAGGATGCTACCTCTGCTGCTCAAGCAGCGGCTGAGTTTGCAGGACATGCAAGCCTAGCTGCCACAGCTGTTGTAGAACTTTCAAGGCAATATTGTGTTGATTATGGTGGTTCATACCACTTAGGTTTCTTGGATGAAAGGTTGGAACATGGGCAATCATTTCCTAGAGATGGTAATGGTAATTTTTCTGTTGGCAGGCAGAATTGGAACATGAAATTTAAGGATGGTACCTACTTTGCTCAAGTAGCGGCTGACTTTGCAGAACATGCAACCCTAGCTGCCAGAGCTGTTGTGGAACTTTCAAGGCAATATTGTGTTGATGATGGTGGTTCGTGCCAATTAGGTTTCAAGGATGAAAGATTGGAACATGGGTAATCATTTCCTGGAGATGGTAATGGTAATATTTCTGTTAGCAGGCAGAATTGGAACATGAAATTTAAGGATGCTACCTCTGCTACTTAAGAAGCGGCTGACTTTGCAGAACATGCAACCCTAGCTGCCAGAGCTGTTGTGGAACTTTCAAGGCAATATTGTGTTGATGATGGTGGTTCGTGCCAATTAGGTTTCAAGGATGACAGATTGGAACATGGGTAATCATTTCCTGGAGATGGTAATGGTAATATTTCTGTTGGCAGGCAGAATTGGAACATGAAATTTAAGGATGCTACCTCTGCTACTTAAGAAGCGGCTGAGTTTGCTGAAAATGCAAGCCTAGATGCCAGAGCTGTTGTAGAACTTTCAAGGCAATATTGTGTTGATGATGGTGGTTCAAGCCTCTTAGTTTTCAAGGATGACAGGTTGGAACATGGGCAATCATTTCCTGGAGATGGTAATGTTAATTGTTCTGTTGGCAGGCAGAATTGGAACATGAAATTTAAGGATGCTACCTCTGCTGCTCAAGCAGCGACTGACTTTGCAGAACATGCAAGCCTAGCTGCCAGAACTGTTGTAGAACTTTCAAGGCAATATTGTGTTGATGATGGTGGTTCATGCCACTTAGGTTTCAAGGATGAAAGGTTGGAACATGGGCAATCATTTCCTGGAGATGGTAATGGTAATCTTTTTGTTGGCAGGCAGAATTGGATCATGAAATTTAAGGATGCTACCTCTGCTGCTCAAGCAGCGGCTGACTTTGTAGAACATGCAAGCCTAGGTGCCAGAGTTCGTGGAGAACGTTCAAGGCAATATTGTGTTGATGATGGTGGTTCATGCCACTTAGGTTTCAAGGATGAAAGATTGGAACATGGGCAATCATTTCCTGGAGATGGTAATGGTAATTTTTCTGTTGGCAGGAAAAATTGGAACATGAAATTTAAGGATGCTACCTCTGCTGCTCAAGCATCGGTTGAGTTTGCAGAACATGCAAGCCTAGCTGCCAGAGCTGTTGTAGAACTTTCAATGCAATATTGTGTTAAAGATGGTGGTTCATGCCAATTAGGTTTCAAGGATGAAAGATTGAAACATGGGCAATCATTTCCTGGAGAAGGTAATGGTAATATTTCTGTTAGCAGGCAGAATTGGAACATGAAATTTAAGGATGCTACCTCTGCTACTCAAGAAGCGGCTGAGTTTGCAGAACATGCAAGCCTAGCTGCCAAAGCTGTTGTAGAACTTTCAAGGCAATATTGTGTTGATGATGGTGGTTCATGCCACTTAGGTTTCAAGGATTAAAGGTTAGAATATGGGCAATCATTTCCTAGAGATAGTAATTTTTCTATTGGCAGGCAGAATTGGAACATGAAATTTAAGGATGCTACCTCTGCTGCTCAAGCAGCGGCTGAGTTTGCAGAACATGCAAGCCTAGCTGCCACAGCTGTTGTAGAACTTTCAAGACAATATTGTGTTGATTATGGTGGTTCATACCACTTAGGTTTCTTGGATGAAAGGTTGGAACATGGGCAATCATTTCCTAGAGATGGTAATGGTAATTTTTCTGTTGGCAGGCAGAATTGGAACATGAAATTTAAGGATGCTACCTCTGCTGCTCAAGCATCGGTTGAGTTTGCAGAACATGCAAGCCTAGGTGCCAGAGCTGTTGTAGAACTTTCAAGGCAATATTGTGTTGATGATGGTGGTTCATGCCACTTAGGTTTCAAGGATGAAAGGTTGGAACATCGGCAATCATTTCATGGAGATGGTAATGGTAATTGTTCTGTTGGCAGGCAGAATTGGAATATGAAATTTAAGGATGCTACCTCTGCTACTCAAGCAGTGGCTGACATTGCAGAACATGCAAGCCTAGCTGCCAGAGCTGTTGTAGAACTTTCAAGGCAATATTGTGCTGATGATAGTGGTTCATGCCATTTAGGTTTCAAGGATGAAAGGTTGGAACATGGGCAATCATTTCCTGGAGATGGTAATGGCAATTTTTTTGTTGACGGGCAGAATTGGAACATGAAATTTAAGGATGCTACCTCTGCTGCTCAAGCAGTGGCTCAGTTTGCAGAACATGCAAGCCTAGCTGCCAGAGCTGTTGGAGAACTTTCAAGGCAATATTGTGTTGATGATGGTGGTTCATGCCACTTAGGTTTCAAGGATGAAAGGTTGGAACATGGGCAATCATTTCCTAGAGATGGTAATGGTAATTTTTCTGTTGGCAGGCAGAATTGGAACATGAAATTTAAGGATGGTACCTACTTTGCTCAAGTAGCGGCTGACTTTGCAGAACATGCAACCCTAGCTGCCAGAGCTGTTGTAGAACTTTCAAGGCAATATTATGTTGAAGATGGTGGTTCGTGCCACTTAGGTTTCAAGGATGAAAGGTTGGAATATGGGCAATCATTTCGTGGTAATGGTAATTTTTCTGTTTGCAGGCAGAATTAGAACATGAAATTTAAGGATGCTACCTCTGTTGCTCAAGCAGTGGCTGAGTTTGCAGAACATGCAAGCCTAGCTGCTAGAGCTATTGTAGAACTTTCAAGGCAATATTGTATTGATGATGGTGGTTCATGCCACTTAGGTTTCTAGGATGAAAGGTTGGAACATGGGCAATCATTTCCTGGAGATGGTAATGGTAGGTTTTCTGTTGGCAGGCAGAATTGGAACATGAAATTTAAGGATTCTACCTCTGCTGCTCAAGCAGCGGCTGACTTTGCAGAACATGCAAGCCTAGCTGCTAGAGCTGTTATAGAACTTTCAAGGCAATATTGTGCTGATGATGGTGGTTCATGCCACTTAGGTTTCAAGGATGAAAGGTTGGAACATGGGCAATCATTTCCTGGAGATGGTAATGGTAATTCTTCTGTTGGCAGGCAGAATTGGAACATGAAATTTAAGGATTCTACCTCTGTTGCTCTAGTAGACACTGAGTTTGCAGAACATGCAAGCCTAGCAGCTAGAGCTGTTATAGAACTTTCAAGGCAATATTGTGCTGATGATGGTGGTTCATGCCACTTAGGTTTCAAGGATGAAAGGTTGGAACATGGGCAATCATTTCCTGGAGATGGTAATGGTAATTCTTCTGTTGGCAGGCAGAATTGGAACATGAAATTTAAGGATGCTACCTTTGCTGCTCAAGCAGCGGCTGACTTTGCAGAACATGCAAGCCTCGCTGCCAGAACTGTTGTAGATCTTTCAAGGCAATATTGTGTTAATGATGGTGGTTCCAGCCTCTTAGGTTTCAAGGATGACAGGTTGGTTGCAATCATTTCCTAGAGATGGTAATGGTAATTTTTCTGTTGGTAGGCAGAATTGGAACATGAAATTTAAGGATGCTACCTCTGCTGCTCAAGCATCGGTTGACTTTGCAGAACATGCAAGCCTAGCTGCCAAAGCTGTTGTAGAACTTTCAAGGCAATATTGTGTTGATGATGGTGGTTCATGCCACTTAGGTTTCATGGATTAAAGGTTAGATTATGGGCAATCATTTCCTAGAGATAGTAATTTTTCTATTGGCAGGCAGAATTGGA
This sequence comes from Nicotiana tomentosiformis, assembly GCF_000390325.3. Classification (NCBI taxonomy): domain Eukaryota; kingdom Viridiplantae; phylum Streptophyta; class Magnoliopsida; order Solanales; family Solanaceae; genus Nicotiana; species Nicotiana tomentosiformis. Next base: position 816,051 of record NW_027174573.1, read on the forward strand.
ACATGAAATTTAAGGATGCTACCTCTGCTGCTCAAGCAGCGGCTGAGTTTGCAGAACATGCAAGCCTAGCTGCCACAACTGTTGTAGAACTTTCAAGACAATATTGTGTTGATTATGGTGGTTCATACCACTTAGGTTTCTTGGATGAAAGGTTGGAACATGGGCAATCATTTCCTAGAGATGGTAATGGTAATTTTTCTGTTGGCAGGCAGAATTGGAACATAAAATTTAAGGATGCTACCTCTGCTGCTCAAGCATCGGTTGAGTTTGCAGAACATGCAAGCCTAGCTGCCAGAGCTTTTGTAGAACTTTCAATGCAATATTGTGTTGAAGATGGTGGTTCATGCCAATTAGGTTTCAAGGATGAAAGATTGAAACATGGGCAATCATTTCCTGGAGAAGGTAATGGTAATATTTCTGTTAGCAGGCAGAATTGGAACATGAAATTTAAGGATGCTACCTCTGCTACTCAAGAAGCGGCTGAGTTTGCAGAACATGCAAGCCTAGGTGCCAGAGCTGTTGTAGAACTTTCAAGGCAATATTGTGTTGATGATGGTGGTTCATGCCACTTAGGTTTCAAGGATGAAAGGTTGGAACATGTGCAATCATTTCCTGGAGATGATAATGGTAATTGTTCTGTTGGCAGGCAGAATTGGAACATGAAATTTAAGGATGCTACCTCTGCTACTCAAGCAGCGGCTGACATTGCAGAACATGCAAGCCTAGCTGCCAGAACTGTTGTAGAACTTTCAAGGCAATATTGTGTTGATGATGGTGGTTCAAGCCTCTTAGGTTTCAAGGATGAAAGGATGGAACATGGGCAATCATTTCCTAGAGATGGTAATGGTAATTTTTCTGTTGGCACGCAGAATTGGAACGTGAAATTTAAGGATGGTACCTACTTTGCTCAAGTAGTGGCTGACTTTGCAGAACATGCAACCCTAGCTGCCAGAGCTGTTGTAGAACTTTCAAGGCAATATTGTGTTGATGATGGTTGTTCGTGCCAATTAGGTTTCAAGGATGAAAGATTGGAACATGGGTAATCATTTCCTGGAGATGGTAATGGTAATTTTTCTGTTGGCAGGCAGAATTGGAACATGAAATTTAAGGATGCTACCTCTGCTGCTCAAGCATCGGTTGAGTTTGCAGAACATGCAAGCCTAGCTGCCAGAGCGGTTGTAGAACTTTCAATGCAATATTGTGTTGAAGATGGTGGTTCATGCCAATTAGGTTTCAAGGATGAAAGATTGAAACATGGGCAATCATTTCCTAGAGAAGGTAATGGTAATATTTCTGTTAGCAGGCAGAATTGGAACATGAAATTTAAGGATGCTACCTCTGCTACTCAAGAAGCGGCTGAGTTTGCAGAACATGCAAGCCTAGTTGCCAGAGCTGTTGTAGAACTTTCAAGGCAATATTGTGTTGATGATAGTGGTTCATGCCACTTAGGTCTCAAGGATGAAAGGTTGGAACATGGGCAATCATTTCCTGGAGATGGTAATGGTAATTTTTCTGTTGACGGGCAGAATTGGAACATGAAATTTGAGGATGCTACCTCTGCTGCTCAAGCAGCGGCTCAGTTTGCAGAACATGCAAGCCTAGCTGCCAGAGCTGTTGGAGAACTTTCAAGGCAATATTGTGTTGATGATGGTGGTTCATGCCACTTAGGTTTCAAGGATGAAAGGTTGGAACATGGGCAATCATTTCCTAGAGATGGTAATGGTAATTTTTCTGTTGGCAGGCAGAATTGGAACATGAAATTTAAGGATGGTACCTACTTTGCTCAAGTAGCGGCTGACTTTGCAGAACATGCAACCCCAGCTGCCAGAGCTGTTGTAGAACTTTCAAGGCAATATTATGTTGAAGATGGTGGTTCGTGCCACTTAGGTTTCAAGGATGAAAGGTTGGAATATGGGCAATCATTTCGTGGTAATGGTAATTTTTCTATTTGCAGGCAGAATTAGAACATGAAATTTAAGGATGCTACCTCTGTTGCTCAAGCAGTGGCTGAGTTTGCAGAACATGCAAGCCTAGCTGCTAGAGCTATTGTAGAACTTTCAAGGCAATATTGTATTGATGATGGTGGTTCATGCCACTTAGGTTTCTAGGATGAAAGGTTGGAACATGGGCAATCATTTCCTGGAGATGGTAATGGTAGGTTTTCTGTTGGCAGGCAGAATTGGAACATAAAATTTAAGGATTCTACCTCTGTTGCTCAAGTAGCGACTGAGTTTGCAGAACATGCAAGCCTAGCTGCTAGAGCTGTTATAGAACTTTCAAGGCAATATTGTGCTGATGATGGTGGTTCATGCCACTTAGGTTTCAAGGATGAAAGGTTGGAACATGGGCAATCATTTCCTGGAGATGGTAATGGTAATTCTTCTGTTGGCAGGCAGAATTGGAACATGAAATTTAAGGATGCTACCTCTGCTGCTCAAGCAGCGGCTGACTTTGCAGAACATGCAAGCCTAGCTGCCAGAACTGTTGTAGATCTTTCAAGGCAATATTGTGTTGATGATGGTGGTTCCAGCCTCTTAGGTTTCAAGGATGACAGGTTGGTTGCAATCATTTCCTAGAGATGGTAATGGTAATTTTTCTGTTGGTAGGCAGAATTGGAACATGAAATTTAAGGATGCTACCTCTGCTGCTCAAGCATCGGTTGACTTTGCAGAACATGCAAGCCTAGCTGCCAAAGCTGTTGTAGAACTTTCAAGGCAATATTGTGTTGATGATGGTGGTTCATGCCACTTAGGTTTCATGGATTAAAGGTTAGATTATGGGCAATCATTTCCTAGAGATAGTAATTTTTTTATTGGCAGGCAAAATTGGAACATGAAATTTAAGGATGCTACCTCTGCTGCTCAAGAAGCGGCTGAGTTTGCAGAACATGCAAGCCTAGCTTCCACAGCTGTTGTAGAACTTTCAAGGCAATATTGTGTTGATTATGGTGGTTCATACCACTTAGGTTTCTTGGATGAAAGGTTGGAACATGGGCAATCATTTCCTGGAGACGGTAATGGTAATTTTTCTGTTGGCAGACAGAATTGGAACATGAAATTTAAGGATCCTACCTCTGCTGCTCAAGCATCTATTGAGTTTGCAGAATATGCAAGCCTAGCTGCCAGAGCTGTTGTAGAACTTTCAATGCAAAATTGTGTTGAAGATGGTGGTTCATGCCAATTAGGTTTCAAGGATGAAAGATTGAAACATGGGCAATCATTTCCTGGAGAAGGTAATGGTAATATTTCTGTTAGCAGGCAGAATTGGAACATGAAATTTAAGGATGCTACCTCTGCTACTCAAGAAGCGGCTGAGTTTGCAGAACATGCAAGCCTAGGTGCCAGAGCTGTTGTAGAACTTTCAAGGCAATATTGTGTTGATGATGGTGGTTCATGCCACTTAGGTTTCAAGGATGAAAGGTTGGAACATGGGCAATCATTTCCTGGAGATGGTAATGGTAATTGTTCTGTTGGCAGGCAGAATTGGAACATGAAATTTAAGGATGCTACCTCTGCTACTCAAGCAGCGGCTGACTTTGCAGAACATGCAAGCCTAGCTGCCAGAACTGTTATAGAACTTTCAAGGCAATATTCTGTTGATGATGGTGGTTCAAGCCTCTTAGGTTTCAAGGATAACAGGTTGGAACATGGGCAATCATTTCCTAGAGATAGTAATGGTAATTGTTCTGTTGGCAGGCAGAATTGGAACATGAAATTTAAGGATGGTACCTATTTTGCTCAAGTAGCGGCTGACTTTGCAGAACATGCAACCCTAGCTGCCAGAGCTGTTGTAGAACTTTCAAGGTAATATTGTGTTGATGATGGTGGTTCGTGCCACTTAGGTTTCAAGGATGAAAGGTTGGAATATGGGCAATCATTTCGTGGTAATGGTAATTTTTCTGTTCGCAAGCAGAATTGGAACATGAAATTTAAGGATGCTACCTCTGCTGCTCAAGCAGTGGCTGAGTTTGCAGAACATGCAAGCCTAGCTGCCAGAGCTGTTGTAGAACTTTCAAAGCAATATTGTGTTGATGATGGTGGTTCATGCCACTTAGGTTTCTATGATGAAAGGTTGGAACATGGGCAATCATTTCCTGGAGATGGTAGTGGTAATTTTTCTGTTGGCAAGCAGAATTGGAATATGAAATTTAAGGATGCTACATCTGTTGCTCAAGCAGCGGCTATGTTTGCAGAACATGCAAGCCTAGCTGCTAGAGTTGTTGTAGAACGTTCAAGGCAATATTGTGTTGATGATGGTGGTTCATGCCACTTAGGTTTCAAGGATAAAAGGTTGGAACATGGGCAATCATTTCCTGAAGATGGTAATGGTAATTTTTCTGTTGGCAGGCAGAATTGGAACATGAAATTTAAGGATGCTACCTCTGCTGCTCAAGCAGCGGCTGAGTTTGCAGAACATGCAAGCCTAGTTGCTAGAGCTGTTGTAGAACTTTCAAGGTAATATGGTGTTGATGATGGTGGTTCATGCCACTTAGGTTTCAAGGATGAAAGGTTGGAATATGGGCAATCATTTCCTGGAGATGGTAAATTTACTATTAGCAGGCAGAATTGGAACATGAAATTTAAGGATGCTACCTCTGCTGCTCAAGTAGCGGCTGACTTTGCAGAACATGTAAGCCTATGTGCCAGAGCTATTGTAGAACTTTCAAGGCAATATTGTGTTGATGATGGTGGTTCATGCCACTTAGGTTTCAAGGATGAAAAGTTGGAACATGGGCAATCATTTCCTGGAGATGGTAATGGTAATTTTTCTGTTGGCAGGCATAATTGGAACATAAAATTTAAGGATGCTACCTCTGCTGCTCAAGCAGCGGCTGACTTTGCAGAAAATGCAAGCCTAGCTGCCAGAGGTGTTGTAGAACTTTCAAGGCAATATTGTGGTGATGATGGTGGTTCATGCCACTTAGGTTTCAAGGATGAAAGGTTGTAACATGGGCAATCATTTCCAAGAGATGATAATGGTAATTTCTCTGTTGGGAGGCAGAATTGGAACATGAAATTTAAGGATGCTACCTGTGCTGCTCAAGCAGTGGCTGACTTTGCAGAACATGCAAGCCTAGGAGCCATTGCTGGTGGAGAACTTTCAAGGCAATATTGTGTTGATGATGGTGGTTCATGCCACTTAGGTTTCAAGGATGAAAGGTTGGAACATGGGCAATCATTTCCGAGAGATGGTAATGGTAATTTTTCTGTTGGCATGCAGAATTGGAACATGAAATTTAAGGATGCTACCTCTACTGCTCAAGCAGCGGCTGACTTTGCAGAACACGCAAGCCTAGCTGCCAGAGCTGTTGTAGAATTCTCAAGGCAATATTGTGTTGATAATGGTGGTTCATGCCACTTAGGTTTCAAGGATGAAAGGTTGGAACATAGGCAATCAATTGCTGGAGATGGTAATGGTAATTTTTATGTTGGCAGGCAGAATTGGAACATGATATTTAAGGATGCTACCTCTTCTACTCAAGAAGCGACTGAGTTTGCAGAACATGCAAGCCTAGCTGCCAGAGCTGTTGTAGAACTTTCAAGGCAATATTGTGTTGATGATGGTGGTTCATGCCACTTAGGTTTCAAGGATGAAAGGTTGGAACATGGGCAATCATTTCCTGGAGATGGTAATGGTAATTTTTCTGTTGGCAGGCAGAATTGGAACATGAAATTTAAGGATGCTACCTCTGCTGCTCAAGCAGCGGCTGAGTTTGCAGAACATGCAAGCCTAGCTGCCAGAGCTGTTGTAGAACTTTCAAGGCAATATTGTGTTGATGATGGTGGTTCATGCCACTTAGGTTTCAAGGATGAAAGGTTGGAACATGGGCAATCATTTCCTGGAGATGGTAATGGTAATTTTTCTATTGGCAGGCAGAATTGGAACATGAAATTTAAGGATGCTACCTCTGTTGCTTAAGCAGCGGCTAAGTTTGCAGAACATATAAGCCTAGCTGCCAGAGCTGATGTAGAACGTTCAAGGTAATATGGTGTTGATGATGGTGGTTCATGCCACTTAGGTTTCAAGGATGAAAGGTTGGAACATGGGCAATCATTTCCTCGAGATGGTAATAGTAATTTTTCTCTTGGCTGGCAGAATTGGAACATGAAATTTGAGGATGCTACCTCTGCTGCTGCAGCGACTGGGTTTGCAGAACATTCAAACCTAGGTGCCAGAGCTGTTGTAGAACTTTCAAGGCAAATTGTGTTGATGATGGTGGTTCAAGCCACTTAGGTTTCAAGGATGAAAGGTTGGAACATGGGCAATCATTTCCTAGAGATGGTAATGGTAATATTTCTGTTGGCAAGCAGAATTGGAACATGAAATTTAAGGATACTACCTATGCTGCTCAAGCAGCGGCTGACTTTGCAGAACATGCAAGCCTAGCTGCTAGAGCTGTTGTAGAACTTTCAAGGCAATATTTTGTTGATGATGGTGGTTCATGCCACTTAGGTTTCAAGGATCAAAGGTTGGAACATGGGCAATCATTTTTCTGGAGATGGTAATGGTAATTTTTCTGTTGCAGGCAGAATTGGAACATGAAATTTAAGGATGCTACCTCTGTTGCTCAAGCAGCGGCTAAGTTTGCAGAACATGCAAGCCTAGCTGCCAGAGCTGTTGTAGAACGTTCAAGGCAATATTTTGTTGATGATGGTGGTTCAGGCTACTTAGGTTTCAAGGATTAAAGGTTTGAACATGGGCAATCATTTCCTCGAGATGGTAATGGTAATTTTTCTGTTGGCAGGCAGAATTGGAACATGAAATTTAAGGATGCTACCTCTGCTGCTCAAGCAGCGGCTAAGTTTGCAGAAAATGCAAACCTAGGTGCCAGAGCTGTTGTAGAACGTTCAAGGCAATATTATGTTGATGATGGTGGTTCATGCCACTTAGGTTTCAAGGATGAAAGGTTGGAACATGGGCAATCATTTCCTGGAGATGGTAATGGTAATTTTTCTGTTGGCAGGCAGAATTGGAACATGAAATTTAAGGATGCTACCTCTGCTTCTCAAGCAGCGGCTGAGTTTGCAGAACATGCAAGCCTAGCTGCTAGAGATGTTGTAGAACTTTCAATGCAATATTGTGTTGATGATGGTTGTTCATGCTACTTAGGTTTCAAGGATGAAAGGTTGGAACATGGGCAATCATTTCCTGGAGATGGTAATGGTAATTTTTCTATTGGCAGGCAGAATTGGAACATGAAATTTAAGGATGCTACCTCTGTTGCTTAAGCAGCGGCTAAGTTTGCAGAACATACAAGCCTAGCTGCCAGAGCTGATGTAGAACGTTCAAGGTAATATGGTGTTGATGATGGTGGTTCATGCCACTTAGGTTTCAAGGATGAAAGGTTGGAACATGGGCAATCATTTCCTCGAGATGGTAATAGTAATTTTTCTCTTGGCAGGCAGAATTGGAACATGAAATTTAAGGATGCTACCTCTGCTGCTGCAGCGACTGGGTTTGCAGAACATTCAAACCTAGGTGCCAGAGCTGTTGTAGAACTTTCAAGGCAAATTGTGTTGATGATGGTGGTTCAAGCCACTTAGGTTTCAAGGATGAAAGGTTGGAACATGGGCAATCATTTCCTAGAGATGGTAATGGTAATATTTCTGTTGGCAAGCAGAATTGGAACATGAAATTTAAGGATACTACCTATGCTGCTCAAGCAGCGGCTGACTTTGCAGAACATGCAAGCTTAGCTGCTAGAGCGGTTGTAGAACTTTCAAGGCAATATTTTGTTGATGATGGTGGTTCATGCCACTTAGGTTTCAAGGATCAAAGGTTGGAACATGGGCAATCATTTTTCTGGAGATGGTAATGGTAATTTTTCTGTTGCAGGCAGAATTGGAACATGAAATTTAAGGATGCTACCTCTGTTGCTCAAGCAGCGGCTAAGTTTGCAGAACATGCAAGCCTAGCTGCCAGAGCTGTTGTAGAACGTTCAAGGCAATATTTTGTTGATCATGGTGGTTCATGCTACTTAGGTTTCAAGGATTAAAGGTTTGAACATGGGCAATCATTTCCTCGAGATGGTAATGGTAATTTTTCTGTTGGCAGGCAGAATTGGAACATGAAATTTAAGGATGCTACCTCTGCTGCTCAAGCAGCGGCTAAGTTTGTAGAAAATGCAAACCTAGGTGCCAGAGCTGTTGTAGAACGTTCAAGGCAATATTATGTTGATGATGGTGGTTCATGCCACTTAGGTTTCAAGGATGAAAGGTTGGAACATGGGCAATCTCTTCCTAGAGATGGTAATGGTAATTTTTCTGTTGGCAGGCAGAATTGGAACATGAAATTTAAGGATGCTGTCTCTGCTGCTCAAGCAGGGGCTGAGTTTGCAGAATATGCAAGCCTAGCTGCCAGAGCTGTTGTAGAATTTTCAAGGCAATATTGTGTTGATGATGGTGGTTCATGCCACTTAGGTTTCAAGGATGAAATGTTGGAACATGGGCAATCATTTCCTTGAGATGGTAATGGTAATTTTTCTGTTGGCAGGCAGAATTGGAAAATGAAGTTTAAGGATGCTACCTCTGCTACTCAAGCAGCGGCTGAGTTTGCAGAACATGCAAGCCTAGTTGCTAGAGCTGTTGTAGAACTTTCAAGGTAATATGGTGTTGATGATGGTGGTTCATCCTACTTAGGTTTCAAGGATGAAAGGTTGGAATATGGGAAATCATTTCCTGGAGATGTTAAATTTACTATTAGCAGGCAGAATTGGAAGGGAAATATTGTGCTGATGTTGGTGGTTCATGCCACTTGGGTTTCAAGGATGAAAGGTTGGAACATGGGCAATCATTTCCTGGAGATGGTAATGGTAATTTTTCTGTTGGCAGGCATAATTGGAACATGAAATTTATGGATGCTACCTCTGCTGCTCAAGCAGCGGCTGACTTTACAGAACATGTAAGCCTAGCTGCCAGAGCTGTTGTACAACTTTCAAGGCAATAAATTATTGATGAACATGGGCAATTATTTCCTGGAGATGGTAATTTTTCTGTTGGCAGGCAGAATTGGAACATGAAATTTAAGGATGCTACCTCTGTTGCTCAAGCAGCGGCTGAGTTTGCAGAACATGCACGCCTAGCTGTCAGAGATGTTGTAGGACTTTCAAGGAAATATTATGTTGATGATGGTGGTTCATGCCACTTAGGTTTAAAGTATGAAAGGTTGGAACATGGGCAATCATTTCCTGGAGATGGTAATTTTTCTGTTGGCAGGCAGAATTGGAACATGAAATTTAAGGATTCTACCTCTGTTGCTCAAGTAGCGACTGAGTTTGCAGAACATGCAAGCCTAGCTGCCAGAGCTATTGTAGGACTTTCAAGGCAATATTGTGTTGATGATGGTGGTTCATGCCACTTGGGTTTCAAGTATGAAATGTTGGAATATGGGCAATTATTTCCTGGAGATGGTAATTTTTCTATTGGCAGGAAGAATTGGAGCATGAAATTTAAGGATGCTACCTCTGCTTCTCAAGCAGCGGCTCATATTACAGAACATGCAAACCTAGCTGCCAGAGCTGTTGTAGAACTTTCAAGGCAAGATTGTGTTGATGATGGTGGTTCATGCCACTTAGGTTTCAAGGATGAAAGGTTGGAACATGGGCAATTATTTCCTGGAGATGCTAATGGTAATGTTTTTGTTGGAAGGCAGAATTGGAACATGAAATTTAAGGATGCTACTTCTGCTGCTCAAGCAGCGGCTGACTTTGCAGAACATGCACGCCTAGCTGCAAGAGCTGTTGTAGGACTTTCAAGGCAATATTGTATTGATGATGGTGGTTCATGCCACTTAGGTTTCAAGGATGAAAGGTTGGAACATGGGAAATCATTTCCTGGAGATGGTAATGGTAATGGTAATGTTTCTGTTGGCAGGTAGAATTGGAACATGGAAATTAAGTATGCTACCTCTGCTGCTCAAGCAACGGCTGAGTTTGCAGAACATGCAAGCCTAGCTGTCAAAGATGTTATAGAACATTCAAGGTAATATTGTATTGATGATGGCGGTTCATGCCACTTACTTTTCAAGGATGAAAGGTTGGAACATGGGCAATCATTTCCTGGAGATGGTAATGGTAATTTTTCTGTTGGCGGGCAGAATTGGAACATGAAATTTAAGGATGCTACCTCTGCTGCTCAAGCAGGGGCTGAGTTTGCAGAATATGCAAGCCTAGCTGGCAGAGCTGTTGTAGAACTTTCAAGGCAATATTGTGTTGATGATGGTGGTTCATGCCACTTAGGTTTCTAGGATGAAAGGTTGGAACATGGGCAATCTCTTCCTAGAGATGGTAATGGTAATTTTTCTGTTGGCAGGCAGAATTGGAACATGAAATTTAAGGATGCTACCTCTGGTGCTCAAGAAGCGGCTGAGTTTGCAGAGCATGCAAGCCTAGCTGCCAGAGCTGTTGTAGAATTTTCAAGGCAATATTGTGTTGATGATGGTGGTTCATGCCACTTAGGTTTCAAGGATGAAATGTTGGAACATGGGAAATCATTTCCTTGAGATGGTAATGGTAATTTTTCTGTTGGCAGGCAGAATTGGAACATGAAGTTTAAGGATGCTACCTCTGCTACTCAAGCAGCGGCTGAGTTTGCAGAACATGCAAGCCTAGTTGCTAGAGCTGTTGTAGAACTTTCAAGGTAATATGGTGTTGATGATGGTGGTTCATCCTACTTAGGTTTCAAGGATGAACGGTTGGAATATGGGCAATCATTTCCTGGAGATGTTAAATTTACTATTAGCAGGCAGAATTGGAAGGGAAATATTGTGCTGATGTTGGTGGTTCATGCCACTTGGGTTTCAAGGATGAAAGGTTGGAACATGGGCAATCATTTCCTGGAGATGGTAATGGTAATTTTTCTGTTGGCAGGCATAATTGGAACATGAAATTTATGGATGCTACCTCTGCTGCTCAAGCAGCGGCTGACTTTACAGAACATGTAAGCCTAGCTGCCAGAGCTGTTGTACAACTTTCAAGGCAATAAATTATTGATGAACATGGGCAATTATTTCCTGGAGATGGTAATTTTTCTGTTGGCAGGCAGAATTGGAACATGAAATTTAAGGATGCTACCTCTGTTGCTCAAGCAGCGGCTGAGTTTGCAGAACATGCACGCCTAGCTGTCAGAGATGTTGTAGGACTTTCAAGGAAATATTATGTTGATGATGGTGGTTCATGCCACTTAGGTTTAAAGTATGAAAGGTTGGAACATGGGCAATCATTTCCTGGAGATGGTAATTTTTCTGTTGGCAGGCAGAATTGGAACATGAAATTTAAGGATTCTACCTCTGTTGCTCAAGTAGCGACTGAGTTTGCAGAACATGCAAGCCTAGCTGCCAGAGCTATTGTAGGACTTTCAAGGCAATATTGTATTGATGATGGTGGTTCATGCCACTTGGGTTTCAAGTATGAAATGTTGGAATATGGGCAATTATTTCCTGGAGATGGTAATTTTTCTATTGGCAGGAAGAATTGGAGCATGAAATTTAAGGATGCTACCTCTGCTTCTCAAGCAGCGGCTCATATTACAGAACATGCAAACCTAGCTGCCAGAGCTGTTGTAGAACTTTCAAGGCAAGATTGTGTTGATGATGGTGGTTCATGCCACTTAGGTTTCAAGGATGAAAGGTTGGAACATGGGCAATTATTTCCTGGAGATGCTAATGGTAATGTTTTTGTTGGAAGGCAGAATTGGAACATGAAATTTAAGGATGCTACTTCTGCTGCTCAAGAAGCGGCTGACTTTGCAGAACATGCACGCCTAGCTGCAAGAGCTGTTGTAGGACTTTCAAGGCAATATTGTATTGATGATGGTGGTTCATGCCACTTAGGTTTCAAGGATGAAAGGTTGGAACATGGGAAATCATTTCCTGGAGATGGTAATGGTAATGGTAATGTTTCTGTTGGCAGGTAGAATTGGAACATGGAAATTAAGTATGCTACCTCTGCTGCTCAAGCAACGGCTGAGTTTGCAGAACATGCAAGCCTAGCTGTCAAAGATGTTATAGAACATTCAAGGTAATATTGTATTGATGATGGCGGTTCATGCCACTTACTTTTCAAGGATGAAAGGTTGGAACATGGGCAATCATTTCCTGGAGATGGTAATGGTAATTTTTCTGTTGGCGGGCAGAATTGGAACATGAAATTTAAGGATGCTACCTCTGCTGCTCAAGCAGGGGCTGAGTTTGCAGAATATGCAAGCCTAGCTGGCAGAGCTGTTGTAGAACTTTCAAGGCAATATTGTGTTGATGATGGTGGTTCATGCCACTTAGGTTTCTAGGATGAAAGGTTGGAACATGGGCAATCTCTTCCTAGAGATGGTAATGGTAATTTTTCTGTTGGCAGGCAGAATTGGAACATGAAATTTAAGGATGCTACCTCTGGTGCTCAAGAAGCGGCTGAGTTTGCAGAGCATGCAAGCCTAGCTGCCAGAGCTGTTGTAGAATTTTCAAGGCAATATTGTGTTGATGATGGTGGTTCATGCCACTTAGGTTTCAAGGATGAAATGTTGGAACATGGGAAATCATTTCCTTGAGATGGTAATGGTAATTTTTCTGTTGGCAGGCAGAATTGGAACATGAAGTTTAAGGATGCTACCTCTGCTACTCAAGCAGCGGCTGAGTTTGCAGAACATGCAAGCCTAGTTGCTAGAGCTGTTGTAGAACTTTCAAGGTAATATGGTGTTGATGATGGTGGTTCATCCTACTTAGGTTTCAAGGATGAACGGTTGGAATATGGGCAATCATTTCCTGGAGATGTTAAATTTACTATTAGCAGGCAGAATTGGAAGGGAAATATTGTGCTGATGTTGGTGGTTCATGCCACTTGGGTTTCAAGGATGAAAGGTTGGAACATGGGCAATCATTTCCTGGAGATGGTAATGGTAATTTTTCTGTTGGCAGGCATAATTGGAACATGAAATTTATGGATGCTACCTCTGCTGCTCAAGCAGCGGCTGACTTTACAGAACATGTAAGCCTAGCTGCCAGAGCTGTTGTACAACTTTCAAGGCAATAAATTATTGATGAACATGGGCAATTATTTCCTGGAGATGGTAATTTTTCTGTTGGCAGGCAGAATTGGAACATGAAATTTAAGGATGCTACCTCTGTTGCTCAAGCAGCGGCTGAGTTTGCAGAACATGCACGCCTAGCTGTCAGAGATGTTGTAGGACTTTCAAGGAAATATTATGTTGATGATGGTGGTTCATGCCACTTAGGTTTAAAGTATGAAAGGTTGGAACATGGGCAATCATTTCCTGGAGATGGTAATTTTTCTGTTGGCAGGCAGAATTGGAACATGAAATTTAAGGATTCTACCTCTGTTGCTCAAGTAGCGACTGAGTTTGCAGAACATGCAAGCCTAGCTGCCAGAGCTATTGTAGGACTTTCAAGGCAATATTGTGTTGATGATGGTGGTTCATGCCACTTGGGTTTCAAGTATGAAATGTTGGAATATGGGCAATTATTTCCTGGAGATGGTAATATTTCTATTGGCAGGCAGAATTGGAGCATGAAATTTAAGGATGCTACCTCTGCTTCTCAAGCAGCGGCTCATATTACAGAACATGCAAACCTAGCTGCCAGAGCTGTTGTAGAACTTTCAAGGAAAGATTGTGTTGATGATGGTGGTTCATGCCACTTAGGTTTCAAGGATGAAAGGTTGGAACATGGGCAATTATTTCCTGGAGATGCTAATGGTAATGTTTTTGTTGGAAGGCAGAATTGGAACATGAAATTTAAGGATGCTACTTCTGCTGCTCAAGCAGCGGCTGACTTTGCAGAACATGCGCGCCTAGCTGCAAGAGCTGTTGTAGGACTTTCAAGGCAATATTGTATTGATGATGGTGGTTCATGCCACTTAGGTTTCAAGGATGAAAGGTTGGAACATGGGAAATCATTTCCTGGAGATGGTAATGGTAATGGTAATTTTTCTGTTGGCAGGTAGAATTGGAACATGGAAATTAAGTATGCTACCTCTGCTGCTCAAGCAACGGCTGAGTTTGCAGAACATGCAAGCCTAGCTGTCAAAGATGTTATAGAACATTCAAGGTAATATTGTGTTGATGATGGCGGTTCATGCCACTTAGTTTTCAAGGATGAAAGGTTGGAACATGGGCAATCATTTCCTGGAGATGGTAATGATAATTTTTCTGTTGGCGGGCAGAATTGGAACATGAAATTTAAGGATGCTGCCTCTGCTGCTCAAGCAGGGGCTGAGTTTGCAGAATATGCAAGCCTAGCTGGCAGAGCTGTTGTAGAACTTTCAAGGCAATATTGTGTTGATGATGGTGCTTCATGCCACTTGGGTTTCAAAGATGAAAGGTTGGAACATGGGCAATCATTTCCTGGAGATGCTAATGGTAATTTTTCTGTTGGCAGGCATAATTGAAACATGAAATTTAAGGATGCTACCTCTGCTGCTCAAGCAGCGGCTAACTCTACAGAACATGTAAGCCTAGGTGACACAGCTATTGTAGAACTTTCAAGGCAATATTGTATATATGATGGTGGTTCATACCACTTAGGTTTCAAGGATGAAAGGTTGGAACATGGGCAATCATTTCCTGGAGATGGTATTGGTAATTTTTCTGTTGGCAGGTAGAATTGGAACATGAAATTTAAGGATGCTACCTCTGCTGCTCAAGCAGCGGCCGAGTTTGCAGAACATGCAAGCCTAGCTACTAGAGCTGTTGTAGGACTTTAAAGGCAATATTGTGTTGATGATGGTGGTTCATGCCACTTAAGTTTCAAGGATGAAAGTTTGGAACATGGGTAATCATTTCCTGGAGATGGTAATGGTAATGTTTTTGTTGGAAGGCAGAATTGGAACATGAAATTTAAGGATGCTACCTCTGCTGCTCAAGTAGTGGCTGAGTTTGCAGAATATGCAATCCAAGCTGCTAGAGCTGTTGTAGAACTTTCAAGGCAATACTGTGTTGATGATGGTGGTTCATGCCACTTAGGTTTCAAGGATGAAAGGTTGGAACATGGGAAATCATTTCTTGGAGATGGTAATGGTAATTTTTTTGTTGGCAGCTACATTTGGAACATGAAATTTAAGGATGCTTCCTGTGCTGCTCAAGCAGCGGCTGAGTTTGCAGAACATGCAAGCCTAGCTGCCAGAGCTGTTGTAGGGCTTTCAAGGCAATATTGTGTTGATGATGGTGGTTCATGCCACTTGGGTCTCAAGGATGAAATGTTGGAATATGGGCAATCATTTCCTGGAGATGGTAATTTTTCTATTGGCAGGCAGAATTGGAACATGAAATTTAAGGATGCTACCTCTGCTTCTCAAGCAGCGGCTCACTTTGCATAACATGCAAACCTATCTGCCAGAGCTGTTGTAGAACTTTCAAGGCAAGATTATGTTGATGATGGTGGTTCATGCCACTGAGTTTCAAGGATGAAAGGTTGGAACATGGGCAATTATTTCCTGGAGATGGTAATGGTAATTTTTCTATTTGCAGGCAAAATTGGAACATGAAATTTAAGGATGCTATCTCTGCTGCTCAAGCAACGGCTGAATTTGCAGAACATGCACGCCTAGCTGCAAGAGCTGTTGTAGGACTTTCAAGGAAATATTGTGTTGATGATGGTGGTTCATGCCACTTAGGTTTCAAGGATGAAAGGTTGGAACATGGGCAATCATTTCCTGGAGATGGTAATGGTAATGTTTTTGTTAGCAGGCAGAATTGGAACATAAAATTTAAGGATGCTATCTCTGCTGCTCAAGAAGCGGCTGCGTTTGCAGAATATGCAAGCCTAGCTGCCAAAGCTGTTGTAGGACTTTCAAGGCAATATTGTATTGATGATGGTGGTTCATGCCACTTAGGTTTCAAGCATGAAAGGTTGGAACATGGGCAATCATTTCCTGGAGATGGTAATGGTAATGTTTTTGTTGGAAGGCATAATTGGAACATGAAATTTAAGGATGCTACCTCTGCTACTCAAGCAGGGGCTAAGTTTGCAGAATATGCAATCCTAGTTGCAAGAGATATTGTAGAACTTTCAGGGCAATATTGTGTTGATGGTGGTGGTTCATGCCACCTAGGTAATTTCCTGGAGATGGTAATGGTAATATTTCTGTTGGCAGGTAGAATTGGAATATGAAATTTAAGGATACTACCTCTATTGCTCAAGAAGCGACTGAGTTTGCAGAACATGGAAGCCTAGCGCCAGAGCTGTTGTAAAACTTTCAAGGCAATATTGGGTTGATAATGGTGGTTCATAATGACGGTGTTTCCTACCACTTAGGTTTCAAGGATGAAATGTTGGAACATGGGCAATCATTTCCTGGAGATGGTGATAGTTATGTTTCTGCTGGCAGGCAGAATTGGAACATGAAATTTAAGGATGCTACCTCTGCTACTCAAGCAGCAGCTGAGTTTGCAGAACATGCAAGCCTAGCTGCCAGAGCTGTTGTAGGACTTTAAAGGCAATATTATGTTGATGATGGTGGTTCATCCCACTTAGGTTTCAAGGATGAAAGTTTGGAACTTGGGCAATCATTTCTTAGAGATGGTAATGGTAATGTTTTTGTTGGAAGGCAGAATTGGAACATGAAAATTAAGGATGCTACCTCTGCTGCTCAAGTAGTGGCTGAGTTTGCAGAATATGCAACCCTAGCTGCTAGAGCTGTTGTAGAACTTTCAAGGCAATACTGTGTTGATGATGGTGGTTCATGCCACTTAGGTTTCAAGGATGAAAGGTTGGAACATGGGAAATCATTTCCTGGAGATGGTAATGGTAATTTTTTTTTTGGCAGCTAGATTTGGAACATGAAATTTAAGGATGCTTCCTGTGCTGCTCAAGCAGTGGCTAGGTTTGCAGAACATACAAGTCTAGCTGGCAGAGCTGTTGTAGGGCTTTCAAGGCAATATTGTGTTGATGATGGTGGTTCATGCCACTTGGGTCTCAAGGATGAAATGTTTGAATATGGGCAATCATTTCCTGGAGATGGTAATTTTTCTATTGGCAGGCAGAATTGGAACATGAAATTTAAGGATGCTACCTCAGCTTCTCAAGCAGCGGCTCACTTTGCAGAACATGCAAACCTAGCTGCCAGAGCTGTTGTACAACTTTCAAGGCACGATTGTGTTGATGATGGTGGTTCATGCCACTTAGGTTTCAAGGATGAAAGGTTGGAACATGGGCAATTATTTTCTGGAGATGGTAATGGTAATGTTTTTGTTGGAAGGCAGAATTGGAACATGAAATTTAAGGATGCTACTTCTGCTGCTCAAGCAGCGGCTGACTTTGCAGAACATGCACGCCTAGCTGCAAGAGCTGTTGTAGGACTTTCAAGGCAATATTGTGTTGATGATGGTGGTTCATGCCACTTAGGTTTCAAGGATGAAAGGTTGGAACATGGGAAATCATTTCCTGGAGATGGTAATGGTAATGGTAATTTTTCTGTTGGCAGGTAGAATTGGAACATGAAAATTAAGGATGCTACCTCTTCTGCTCAAGCAACGGCTGAGTTTGCCGAACATGCAAGCCTAGCTGTCAAAGATGTTGTAGAACTTTCAAGGTAATATTGTGTTGATGATGGCAGTTCATGCCACTTAGTTTTCAAGGATGAAAGGTTGGAATATGGGAAATCATTTCCTGGAAATGGTATTGTTAATTTTTCTGTTGGCAGGTAGAAATGGAACATGAAATTTAAGGATGCTACCTCTGCTGCTCAAGCAGCGGCTGAGTTTACAGAACATGCAAGCCTAGCTGCCAGAGCTGTTGTAGGACTTTCAAGGCAATGTGTTGATGACGGTGGTTCATGCCACTTAGGTTTCAAGGATGAAAGGTTGGACCATGGGCAATCATTTCCTGGAGATGGTAATGCTAATGTTTTTATCGGAAGGCAGAATTGGAACATGAAATTTAAGGATGCTACCTCTGCTGCTCAAGCATGGGCTGAGTTTGCAGAATATGCAATCCTAGCTGCAAGAGCTATTGTAGAACTTTCAGGGCAATATTGTGTTGATGGTGGTAGTTCATGCCACCTAGGTAATTTCCTGGAGATGGTAATGGTAATATTTCTGTTGGCAGGTAGAATTGGAACATGAAATTTAAGGATGCTACCTCTGTTGCTCAAGAAGCGACAGAGTTTGCAGAACATGCAAGCCTAGCGCTAGAGCTGTTGTAGAACTTTCAAGGCAATATTGTGTTGATGATGGTGGTTCATAATGATGGTGCCTCATACCACTTAGGTTTTAAGGATGAAATATTGGAACATGGGCAATCATTTCCTGGAGATGGTGATAGTTATGTTTCTGCTGGCAGGTAGAATTAGAACATGAAATTTAAGGATGCTACCTCTGCTGCTCAAGCAGCGGCTGAGTTTGCAGAACATGCAAGCCTAGCTGCCAGAGCTGTTGTAGGACTTTAAAGGCAATATTATGTTGATGATGGTGGTACATCCCACTTAGGTTTCAAGGATGAAAGTTTGGAACATGGGCAATCATTTCCTGGAGATGGTAATGGTAATGTTTTTGTTGGAAGGCAGAATTGGAACATGAAATTTAAGGATGCTACCTCTGCTGCTCAAGTAGTGGCTGAGTTTGCAGAATATACAATCCTACCTGCTAGAGCTGTTGTAGAACTTTCAAGGCAATACTGTGTTGATGATGGTGGTTCATGCCACTTAGGTTTCACGGATGAAAGGTTGGAACATGGGAAATCATTTCCTGGAGATGGTAATGGTAATTTTTTTGTTGGCAGCTAGATTTGGAACATGAAATTTAAGGATGCTTCCTGTGCAGCTCAAGCAGCGGCTGGGTTTGCAGAACATGCAAGCCTAGCTGCCAGAGCTGTTTTAGGGCTTTCAAGGCAATATTGTGTTGATGATGGTGGTTCATGCCACTTGGTTCTCAAGGATGAAATGTTGGAATATGGGCAATAATTTCCTAAAGATGGTAATTTTTCTATTGGCAGGCAGAATTGGAACATGAAATTTAAGGATGCTACCTCTGCTTCTCAAGCAGCGGCTCACTTTGCAGAACATGCAAACCTAGCTGCCATAGCTATTGTAGAACTTTCAAGGCAAGATTGTGTTGATGATGTTGGTTCATGCCACTTAGGTTTCAAGGATGAAAGGTTGGAACATGGGCAATTATTTCCTGGAGATGCTAATGGTAATTTTTCTGTTGGCAGGCAAAATTGGAACATGAAATTTAAGGATGCTATCTCTGCTGCTCAAGCAACGGCTGAATTTGCGGAACATGCACGCCTAGTTGCCAGAGCTGTTGTAGGACTTTCAAGTAAATATTGTGTTGATGATGTTGGTTCATGCCACTTAGGTTTCAAGGATGAAAGGTTGGAACATGGGCAATCATTTCCTGGAGATGGTAATGGTAATGTTTTTGTTGGCAGGCAGAATTGGAACATAAAATTTAAGGATGCTACCTCTGCTGCTCAAGCATCGGCTGAGTTTGCAGAATATGCAAGCCTAGCTGCCAGAGCTGTTGTAGGACTTTCAAGGCAATATTGTATTGATGATGGTGGTTCATGCCACTTAGGTTTCAAGGATGAAAGGTTGGAACATGGGCAATCATTTCCTGGAGATGGTATTGGTAATTTTTCTGTTGGCAGGTAGAATTGGAACATGAAATTTAATGATGATACCTCTGCTGCTCAAGCAGCGGTTGAGTTTGCAGAACATGCAAGCCTAGCTGCCAGAGCTGTTGTAGGACTTTCAAGGCAATATTGTATTGATGATGGTGGTTCATGCCACTTAGTTTTCAAGGATGAAAGGTTGGAACATGGGAAATCATTTCCCGGAGATGGTGATAGTTATGTTTCTGCTGGCAGGTAGAATTAGAACATGAAATTTAAGGATGCTACCTCTGCTGCTCAAGCAGCGGCTGAGTTTGCAGAACATGCAAGCCTAGCTGCCAGAGCTGTTGTAGGACTTTAAAGGCAATATTATGTTGATGATGGTGGTACATCCCACTTAGGTTTCAAGGATGAAAGTTTGGAACATGGGCAATCATTTCCTGGAGATGGTAATGGTAATGTTTTTGTTGGAAGGCAGAATTGGAACATGAAATTTAAGGATGCTACCTCTGCTGCTCAAGAAGTGGCTGAGTTTGCAGAATATACAATCCTACCTGCTAGAGCTGTTGTAGAACTTTCAAGGCAATACTGTGTTGATGATGGTGGTTCATGCCACTTAGGTTTCACGGATGAAAGGTTGGAACATGGGAAATCATTTCCTGGAGATGGTAATGGTAATTTTTTTGTTGGCAGCTAGATTTGGAACATGAAATTTAAGGATGCTTCCTGTGCAGCTCAAGCAGCGGCTGGGTTTGCAGAACATGCAAGCCTAGCTGCCAGAGCTGTTTTAGGGCTTTCAAGGCAATATTGTGTTGATGATGGTGGTTCATGCCACTTGGTTCTCAAGGATGAAATGTTGGAATATGGGCAATAATTTCCTGAAGATGGTAATTTTTCTATTGGCAGGCAGAATTGGAACATGAAATTTAAGGATGCTACCTCTGCTTCTCAAGCAGCGGCTCACTTTGCAGAACATGCAAACCTAGCTGCCATAGCTATTGTAGAACTTTCAAGGCAAGATTGTGTTGATGATGGTGGTTCATGCCACTTAGGTTTCAAGGATGAAAGGTTGGAACATGGGCAATTATTTCCTGGAGATGCTAATGGTAATTTTTCTGTTGGCAGGCAAAATTGGAACATGAAATTTAAGGATGCTATCTCTGCTGCTCAAGCAACGGCTGAATTTGCAGAACATGCACGCCTAGTTGCCAGAGCTGTTGTAGGACTTTCAAGGAAATATTGTGTTGATGATGTTGGTTCATGCCACTTAGGTTTCAAGGATGAAAGGTTGGAACATGGGCAATCATTTCCTGGAGATCGTAATGGTAATGTTTTTGTTGGCAGGCAGAATTGGAACATAAAATTTAAGGATGCTACCTCTGCTGCTCAAGCATCGGCTGAGTTTGCAGAATATGCAAGCCTAGCTGCCAGAGCTGTTGTAGGACTTTCAAGGCAATATTGTATTGATGATGGTGGTTCATGCCACTTAGGTTTCAAGGATGAAAGGTTGGAACATGGGCAATCATTTCCTGGAGATGGTATTGGTAATTTTTCTGTTGGCAGGTAGAATTGGAACATGAAATTTAATGATGATACCTCTGCTGCTCAAGCAGCGGCTGAGTTTGCAGAACATGCAAGCCTAGCTGCCAGAGCTGTTTTAGGACTTTCAAGGCAATATTGTATTGATGATGGTGGTTCATGCCACTTAGTTTTCAAGGATAAAAGGTTGGAACATGGGAAATCATTTCACGGAGATGGTAATGGTAATGTTTTTGTTGGAAAGCAGAATTGGAACATGAAATTTAAGGATGCTACCTCTGCTGCTCAAGCAGGGGCTGAGTTTGCAAAATATGCAATCCTAGCTGCAAGTGCTATTGTAGAACTTTCAGGGCAATATTGTGCTGATGGTGGTGGTTCATGCCACCTAGGTAATTTCCTAGAGATGGTAATGGTAATATTTCTGTTGGCAGGTAGTATTGGAATATGAAATTTAAGGATGCTACCGCTGTTGCTCAAGAAGTGACTGAGTTTGCAGAACATGCAAGCTAGCGCCAGAGCTGTTGTAGAACTTTCAAGGCAATATTGTGTTGATGATGGTGGTTCATACCACTTAGGTTTCAAGGATGAAATTCTGGAACATGGGCAATCATTTCCTGGAGATGGTGATAGTTATGTTTCTGCTGGCAGGCAGAATTGGAACATGAAATTTAAGGATGCTACCTCTGCTGCTCAAGCAGCGGCTAACTTTGCAGAACATGCAAGCCTAGCTGCCAGAGCTGTTGTAGGACTTTCAAGGCAATATTGTGTTGATGATGGCGGTTCATGCCACTTAGTTTTCAAGGATGAAAGGTTAGAACATGGGCAATCATTTCCTGGGGATGGTATTGGTAATTTTTCTGTTGGCAGGTAGAATTGGAACATGAAATTTAAGGATGCTACCTCTGCTGCTCAAGCAGCGGCTGAGTTTGCAGAACATACAAGCCTAGCTGTCAGAGCTGTTGTAGGACTTTCAATGCAATATTGTGTTGATAATGGTGGTTCATGCCACTTAGGTTTCAAGGATGAAAGGTTGGAACATGGGCAATCATTTCCTGGAGATGGTAATGGTAATGTTTTTGTTGGAAGGCAGAATTGGAAAATGAAATTTAAGGATGCTACCTCTGCTGCTCAAGCAGGGGCTGAGTTTGCAGAATATACAATCCTAGCTGCAAGAGCTGTTGTAGAACTTTCAGGGCAATATTGTGTTGATAGTGGTGGTTCATGCCACCTAGGTAATTTCCAGGAGATGGTAATGGTAATATTTCTGTTGGCAGGTAGAATTAGAACATGAAATTTAAGGATGCTACCTCTGTTGCTCAAGAAGCGACTGAGTTTGCAGAACATGCAAGCCTAGCGCCAGAACTGTTGTAGAACTTTCAAGGCAATATTGTGTTGATGATGGTGGTTCATACCACTTAGGTTTCAAGGATGAAATGTTCGAACATGGGCAATCATTTCCTGGAGATGGTACTGGTAATTTTTCTGTTGGCAGGTAGAATTGGAACAAGAAATTTAAAGATGCTACCTCTGCTGCTCAAGCAGCGGCTGAGTTTGCTGAACATGCAAGCCTAGCTGCCAGAGCTGTTGTAGGACTTTCAAGGCAATATTGTGTTGATGATGGTGGTTCATGCCACTTAGATTTCAAGGATGAAAGGTTGGAACATGGGAAATCATTTCCTGGAGATGGTAATGGTAATGGTAATTTTTCTGTTGGCAGGTAGAATTGGAACATGAAAATTAAGGATGCTACCTCTGCTGCTCAAGCAGTGGCTGAGTTTGCAGAATATGCAAGCCTAGCTGCCAGAGCTGTTGTAGGACTTTGAAGGCAATATTGTGTTGATGATGGTGGTTCATGCCACTTAGGTTTCAAGGATGAAAGTTTGGAACATGGGCAATCATTTCCTGGAGATGGTAATGGTAATGTTTTTTTTACAAGGCAGAATTGGAACGTGAAATTTAAGGATGCTACCTCTGCTACTCAAGCAGGGGCTGAGTTTGCAGAATATGCAATCCTAGTTGAAAGATCTGTTGTAGAACTTTCAGGGTAATATTGTGTTGATGGTGGTGGTTTATGCCACCTAGGTAATTTCCTAGAGATGGTAATGGTAATATTTCTGTTGGCAGGTAGAATTGGAAAATGAAATTTAAGGATGCTACCTCTGTTGCTCAATAAGCGACTGAGTTTGCAGAACATGCAAGCCTAGCGCCAGAGCTGTTGTAGGACTTTCAAGGCAATATTGTGTTGATGATGGTGGTTCATGCCACTTAGGTTTCAAGGATGAAAGGTTGGAGCATGGGCAATCATTTCCTGGAGATGGTAATGGTAAGGTTTTTGTTGGCAGGCGGAATTGGAACATGAAATTTATGGATGCTACCTCTGCTGCTCAAGCAGCGGCTGAGTTTGCAGAACATGGAAGCCTAGATGCCAGAGCTGTTGTAGGACTTTCAAGGCAATATTGTGTTGATAATGGTGGTTTATGCCACTTAGGTTTCAAGGATGAAAGGTTGGAACATGGGCAATCATTTCCTGGAGATGGTAATGGTAATGTTTTTGTTACAAGGAAGAATTGGAACATGAAATTTAAGGATGCTACCTCTGCTACTCAAGCAGGGGCTGAGTTTGCAGAATATGCAATCCTAGCTGCAAGATTTGTCGTAGAACTTTCAGGGCAATATTGTGTTGATGGTGGTGGTTCATGCCACCTAGGTAATTTCCTGGAGATGGTAATGGTAATATTTCTGTTGGCAGGTAGAATTAGAAGATGAAATTTAAGGATGCTACCTCTGTTGCTCAAGAAGCGACTGAGTTTGCAGAACATGCAAGCCTAGCGCCAGAGCTGTTGTAGAACTTTCAAGGCAATATTGTGTTGATGATGGTGGTTCATACCACTTAGGCTTCAAGGATGAAATGTTGGAACATGGGCAATCATTTCCTGGAGATGGTATTGGTAATTTTTCTGTTGGCGGGTAGAATTGGAACATGAAATTTAATGATGCTACCTCTGCTGCTCAAGCAGCGGCTGAGTTTGCAGAACATGCAAGCCTAGCTGCCAGAACTGTTGTAGGACTTTCAAGGCAATATTGTGTTGATGATGGTGGTTCATGCCACTTAGGTTTCAAGGATGAAAGGTTGGAACATGGGCAATCATTTCCTGGAGATGGTAATGGTAATGTTTTTGTTACAAGGCAGAATTGGAACCTGAAATTTAAGGATGCTACCTCTGCTATCAAGCAGGGGCTGAGTTTGCAGAATATGCAATCCTAGCTGCAAGATCCGTTGTAGAACTTTCAGGGCAATATTGTGTTGATGGTGGTGGTTTATGCCACCTAGGTAATTTCCTGGAGATGGTAATGGTAATATTTCTGTTGGCAGGTAGAATTGGAACATGAAATTTAAGGATGCTACCTCTGTTGCTCAAGAAGCGACTGAGTTTGCAGAACATGCAAGCCTAGCGCCAGAGCTGTTGTAGAACTTTCAAGGCAATATTGTGATGATGATGGTGGTTCATAGTGATGGTGGTTCATACCACTTAGGTTTCAAGGATGAAATTTTGGAACATGGGCAATCATTTCCTGGAGATGGTGATAGTTATGTTTCTGCTGCCAGGCAGAATTGGAACATGAAATTTAAGGATGCTACCTCTGCTGCTCAAGCAGCGGCTGACTTTGCAGAACATGCAAGCCTAGCTGCCAGAGCTGTTGTAGGACTTTCAAGGCAATATTGTGTTGATGATGGTGGTTCATGCCACTTAGGTTTCAAGGATGAAAGGTTGGAACATGGGCAATTATTTCCTGGAGATGGTAATGGTAATTTTTCTGTTGGCAGGCAGAATTGGAACATGAAATTTAAGGATGCTACATCTGTTGCTCAAGCAGCGGTTGAGTTTGCAGAACATGCAAGCCTAGCTGCCAGAGCTGTTGTAGAACTTTCAAGGCAATATTGTATTTATGATGGTGGTTCATGAAACTTAGGTTTCAAGGATGAAAGGTTGGAACATGGGCAATTATTTCCTGGAGATAGTAATGGTAATGTTTTTGTTGGCAGGCAGAATTGGAACATGAAATTTAAGGATGCTACCTCTGCTGCTCAAGCAGCGGCTGAGTTTGCAGAATATGCAATCCTAGCTGCTAGAGCTGTCGTAGAACTTTCAAGGCAATACTGTGTTGATGATGGTGGTTCATGCCACTTAGGTTCCAAGAATGAAAGTTTGGAACATGGGAAATCATTTCCTGCAGATGGTAATGGTAATGGTAATTTTTCTGTTGGCAGGTAGAATTGGAACATGAAAATTAAGGATGCTACCTCTGCTGCTCAAGCAGCGGCTGAGTTTGCAGAACATGCAAGCCTAGATGCCAGAGCTGTTGTAGGACTTTCAAGGCAATATTGTGTTGATGATGGTGGTTCATGCCACTTAGGTTTCAAGGATGAAAGGTTGGAACATGGGCAATCATTTCCTGGAGATGGTAATGGTAATGTTTTTGTTACAAGGAAGAATTGGAACATGAAATTTAAGGATGCTACCTCTGCTACTCAAGCAGGGGCTGAGTTTGCAGAATATGCAATCCTAGCTGCCAGAGCTGTTGTAGGACTTTCAAGGCAATATTGTGATAATAATGGTGGTTCATGCCACTTAGGTTTCAAGGATGAAAGGTTGGAATATGGGCAATCATTTCCTGAAGATGGTAATGGTAATGTTTTTGTTGGAAGGCAGAATTGGAAAATGAAATTTAAGGATGCTACCTCTGCTGCTCAAGCAGGGGCTGAGTTTGAAGAATATGCAATCCTAGCTGCAAGAGCTGTTGTAGAACTTTCAGGGCAATATTGTGTTGATGGTGGTGGTTCATGCCACCTAGGTAATTTCCTGGAGATGGTAATGGTAATATTTCTGTTGCCAGGTAGAATTAGAACATGAAATTTAAGGATGCTACCTCTGTTGCTCAAGAAGCGACTGAGTTTGCAGAACATGCAAGCCTAGCGCCAGAGCTGTTGTAGAACTTTCAAGGCAATATTGTGTTGATGATGGTGGTTCATACCACTTAGGTTTCAAGGATGAAATGTTGGAACATGGGCAATCATTTCCTGGAGATGGCATTGGTAATTTTTCTGTTGGCAGGAAGAATTGGAACATGAAATTTAAGGATGCTACCTCTGCTGTTCAAGCAGCGGCTGAATTTGCAGAACATGCAAGCCTAGCTGCCATAGCTATTGTAGGACTATCAAGGCAATATTGTGTTGATGATGGTGGTTCATTCCACTTAGGTTTCAAGGATGAAAGGTAGGAACATGGGCAATCATTTCCTGGAGATGGTAATGGTAATGTTTTTGTTGGAAGGCAGAATTGGAACATGAAATTTAAGGATGCTACCTCTGCTACTCAAGCAGGGGCTGAGTTTGAAGAATATGCAATCCTAGCTGCAAGATCTGTTGTAGAACTTTCAGGGCAATATTGTGTTGATGGTGGTGGTTCATGCCGCCTAGATAATTTCCTGGAGATGGTAATGGTAATATTTCTGTTGGCAGGTAGAATTAGAACATGAAATTTAAGGATGCTACCTCTGTTGCTCAAGAAGCGACTGAGTTTGCAGAACATGCAAGCCTAGTGCCAGAGCTGTTGTAGAACTTTCAAGGCAATATTATGTTGATGATGGTGGTTCATAATGATGGTGGTTCATACCACTTAGGTTTCAAGGATGAAATTTTGGAACATGGGCAATCATTTCCTGGAGATGGTGATAGTTATGTTTCTGCTGGCAGGCAGAATTGGAACATGAAATTTAAGGAATGCTACCTCTGCTGCTCAAGCAGCGGCTGACTTTGCAGAACATGCAAGCCTAGCTGCCAGAGCTGTTGTAGGACTTTCAAGGCAATATTGTGTTGATGATGGTGGTTCATGCCACTTAGGTTTCAAGGATGAAAGGATGGAGCATGGGCAATCATTTCCTGGAGATGGTAATGGTAAGGTTTTTGTTGGCAGGCGAAATTGGAACATGAAATTTATGGATGCTACCTCTGCTGCTCAAGCAGCGGCTGAGTTTGCAAAATATGCAATCCTAGCTGCCAGAGCTGTTGTAGAACTTTCAAGGCAATATTGTGTTGATGATGGTGGTTCATGCCACTTAGGTTTCAAGGATGAAAGGATGGAACATGTGAAATCATTTCATGGAGATGGTAGTGGTAATGTTTCTGTTGGCAGGCATAATTGGAACATGCAATTTAAGGATGCTACCTCTGTTGCTCAAGCAGTGGCAGACTTTGCAGAACATGAAAGCCTAGGTGCCAGAGCTGTTGTAGAACTTTCAAGGCAATATTGTGTTGATGATGGTGGTTCATGCCACTTAGGTTTTAAGGATGAAAGGTTGGAACATGGGCAATTATTTCCTGGAGATGGTAATGGTAATTTTCCTGTTGGCAGACAGAATTGGAATATGAAATTTAAGGATGCTACATCTGTTGCTCAAGCAGCGGTTGAGTTCGTAGAATATACAAGCCTAGCTGCCAGAGATGTTGTAGAACTTTCAAGGCAATATTGTATTTATGATGGTGGTTCATGCAACTTAGGTTTCAAGGATGAAAGGTTGGAACATGGGCAATTATTTCCTGGAGATGGTAATTTTTCTGTTGGCAGGCAGAATTGGAACATGAAATTTAAGGATGCTACCTCTGTTTCTCAAGCAGCAGCTGAGTTTGCAGAACATGCACGCCTAGCTGCCAGAGTTGTTGTAGGACTTTCAAGGAAATATTGTGTTAATGATGGTGGTTCATGCCACTTAGGATTCAAGGATGAAAGGTTGGAACATGGGCAATAATTTCCTGGTGATGGTAATGGTAATGTTTTTGTTGGCAGGCAGAATTGGATCATGAAATTTAAGGATGCTACCTCTGCTGCTCAAGCAGCGGCTGAGTTTGCAGAATATGCAATCCTAGCTGCCAGAGCTGTTGTAGAACTTTCAAGGCAATACTGTGTTGATGATGGTGGTTCATGCCACTTAGGTTTCAAGGATGAAAGGTTGGAACATGGGAAATCATTTCCTGGAGATGGTAATGGTAATGGTAATTTTTCTGTTGGCAGGTAGAATTGGAACATGAAAATTAAGGATGCTACCTTTGCTGCTCAAGCAGCGGTTGAGTTTGCAGAACATACAAGCCTAGCTGTCAAAGATGTTGTAGAACTTTCAAGGTAATATTGTGTTGATGATTGCGGTTCATGCCACTTAGTTTTCAAGGATGAAAGGTTAGAACATGGGCAATAATTTCTTGGAGATGGTATTGGTAATTTTTCTATTGGCAGGTAGAATTGGAACATGAAATTTAAGGATGCTACCTCTGCTTCTCAAGCAGCGGCTGGGTTTGCAGAACATACAAGCCTAGCTGCCAGAGCTGTTGTAGGACTTTCAAGGCAATATTGTGTTGATAATGGTGGTTTATGCCACTTAGGTTTCAAGGATGAAAGGTTGGAACATGGGCAATCATTTCCTGGAGATGGTAATGGTAATGTTTTTGTTACAAGGAAGAATTGGAAAATGAAATTTAAGGATGCTACCTCTGCTACTCAAGCAGGGGCTGAGTTTGTAGAATATGCAATCCTAGCTGCCAGAGCTGTTGTAGGACTTTCAAGGCAATATTGTGTTGATAATGGTGGTTCATGCCACTTAGGTTTCAAGGATGAAAGGTTGGAATATGGGCAATCATTTCCTGAAGATGGTAATGGTAATGTTTTTGTTGGAAGGCAGAATTGGAAAATGAAATTTAAGGATGCTACCTCTGCTGCTCAAGCAGGGGCTGAGTTTGAAGAATATGCAATCCTAGCTGCAAGAGCTGTTGTAGAACTTTCAGGGTAATATTGTGTTGATGGTGGTGGTTCATGCCACCTAGGTAATTTCTTGGAGATGGTAATGGTAATATTTCTGTTGGCAGGTAGAATTAGAACATGAAATTTAAGGATGCTACCTCTGTTGCTCAAGAAGCGACTGAGTTTGCAGAACATGCAAGCTTAGTGCCAGAGCTGTTGTAGAACTTTCAAGGCAATATTGTGTTGATGATGGTGGTTCATACCACTTAGGTTTCAAGGATGAAATTTTGGAACATGGGCAATCATTTCCTGGAGATGGCATTGGTAATTTTTCTGTTGGCAGGAAGAATTGGAACATGAAATTTAAGGATGCTACCTCTGCTGTTCAAGCAGCGGCTGAATTTGCAGAACATGCAAGCCTAGCTGCCATAGCTGTTGTAGGACTATCAAGGCAATATTGTGTTGATGATGGTGGTTCATTCCACTTAGGTTTCAAGGATGAAAGGTTGGAACATGGGCAATCATTTCCTGGAGATGGTAATGGTAAGGTTTTTGTTGGCAGGCGGAATTGGAACATGAAATTTATGGATGTTACCTCTGCTGCTCAAGCAGCGGCTGAGTTTGCAAAATATGCAATCCTAGCTGCCAGAGCTGTTGTAGAACTTTCAAGGCAATATTGTGTTGATGATGGTGGTTCATGCCACTGAGGTTTCAAGGATGAAAGGATGGAACATGTGAAATCATTTCATGGAGATGGTAGTGGTAATGTTTCTGTTGGCAGGCATAATTGGAACATGCAATTTAAGGATGCTACCTCTGTTGCTCAAGCAGTGGCAGACTTTGCAGAACATGAAAGCCTAGGTGCCAGAGCTGTTGTAGAACTTTCAAGGCAATATTGTGTTGATGATAGTGGTTCATGCCACTTAGGTTTTAAGGATGAATGGTTGGAACATGGGCAATTATTTCCTGGAGATGGTAACGGTAATTTCTCTGTTGGCAGACAGAATTGGAATATGAAATTTAAGGATGCTACATCTGTTGCTCAAGCAGCGGTTGAGTTTGTAGAATATGCAAGCCTAGCTGCCAGAGATGTTGTAGAACTTTCAAGGCAATATTGTATTTATGATGATGGTTCATGCAACTTAGGTTTCAAGGATGAAAGGTTGGAACATGGGCAATTATTTCCTGGAGATGGTAATTTTTCTGTTGGCAGGCAGAATTGGAACATGAAATTTAAGGATGCTACCTCTGTTTCTCAAGCAGCAGCTGAGTTTGCAGAACATGCACGCCTAGCTGCCAGAGTTGTTGTAGGACTTTTAAGGAAATATTGTGTTAATGATGGTGGTTCATGCCACTTAGGTTTCAAGGATTAAAGGTTGGAACATGGGAATTCATTTCCTGGTGATGGTAATGGTAATGTTTTTGTTGGCAGGCAGAATTGGATCATGAAATTTAAGGATGCTACCTCTGCTGCTCAAGCAGCGGCTGAGTTTGCAGAATATGCAATCCTAGCTGCCAGAGCTGTTGTAGAACTTTCAAGGCAATACTGTGTTGATGATGGTGGTTCATGCCACTTAGGTTTCAAGGATGAAAGGTTGGAACATGGGAAATCATTTCCTGGAGATGGTAATGGTAATGGTAATTTTTCTGTTGGCAGGTAGAATTGGAACATGAAAATTAAGGATGCTACCTTTGCTGCTCAAGCAGCGGTTGAGTTTGCAGAACATACAAGCCTAGCTGTCAAAGATGTTGTAGAACTTTCAAGGTAATATTGTGTTGATGATTGCGGTTCATGCCACTTAGTTTTCAAGGATGAAAGGTTAGAACATGGGCAATAATTTCTTGGAGATGGTATTGGTAATTTTTCTATTGGCAGGTAGAATTGGAACATGAAATTTAAGGATGCTACCTCTGCTTCTCAAGCAGCGGCTGGGTTTGCAGAACATACTAGCCTAGCTGCCAGAGCTGTTGTAGGACTTTCAAGGCAATATTGTGTTGATAATGGTGGTTTATGCCACTTAGGTTTCAAGGATGAAAGGTTGGAACATGGGAAATCATTTCCTGGAGATGGTAATGGTATTGTTTTTGTTGGAAGGCAGAATTGGAAAATGAAATTTAAGGATGCTACCTCTGCTGCTCAAGCAGGGGCTGAGTTTGCAGAATATGCAATCCTAGCTGCAAGAGCTGTTGTAGAACTTTCAGGGCAATATTGTGTTGATGGTGGTGGTTCATGCCACCTAGGTAATTTCCTGGAGATGGTAATGGTAATATTTCTGTTGGCAGGTAGAATTAGAACATGAAATTTAAGGATGCTACCTCTGTTGCTCAAGAAGCGACTGAGTTTGCAGAACATGCAAGCCTAGCGCCAGAGCTGTTGTTGAACTTTCAAGGCAATATTGTGTTGATGATGGTGGTTCATACCACTTAGGTTTCAAGGATGAAATGTTGGAACATGGGCAATCATTTCCTGGAGATTTTGATAGTTATGTTTCTGCCGGCAGGCTGAATTGTAACATGAAATTTAAGGATGCTACCTCTGTTGCTCAAGCAGCAGCTGACTTTGCAGAACATGCAAGCCTAGCTGCCAGAGCTGTTGTAGGACTTTCAAGGCAATATTGTGTTGATGATGGTGGTTCATGCCACTTAGGTTTCAAGGATGAAAGGTTGGAGCATGGGCAATCATTTCCTGGAGATGGTAATGGTAATGTTTTTGTTGGCAGGCAGAATTGGAACATGAAATATAAGGATACTACCTCTGCTGCTCAAGCAGCGGCTGAGTTTGCAAAATATGCAATCCTAGCTGCCAGAGCTGTTGTAGAACTTTCAAGGTAATATTGTGTTGATGATGATGGTTCGTGCCATTTAGGTTTTAAGGATGAAAAGTTGGAACATGGGCAATCATTTCCTGGAGATGGTAATGGTAATTTTTCTGTTGCCAAGCAGAATTGAAACATGAAATTTAAGGATGCTACCTCTGCTGCTCAAGCAGCGGCTGAGTTTGCAGAATATGCAATCCTAGCTGCCAGAGCTGTTGTAGAACTTTCAAGGCAATACTATGTTGATGATGGTGGTTCATGCCACTTAGGTTTCAAGGATGAAAGGTTGGAACATGGGAAATAATACCTGGAGATGGTAATGGTAATTTTTCTGTTGGCAGGCAGAATTGGAACATGAAATTTAAGGATGCTACCTATGCTGCTCAAGTAGCGGCTGAGTTTGCAGAACATGCAAGCCTAGCTGCCAGAGCTGTGGTAGAACTTTCAAGGCAATATTGTGTTGATGATGGTGGTTCATGCCACTGAGGTTTCAAGGATGAAACGTTGGATCATGGGCAATCATTTCCTTGAAATGGTAATGGTAATTTTTCTATTGGCAGGCAGAATTGGAACATGAAATTTAAGGATGCTACCTCTGCTTCTCAAGCAGCGGCTGAGTTTGCAGAACATGCAAGCCTAGCTGCCAGAGCTGTTGTAGAACTTTCAAGAAAATATTGTGTTGATGATGGTGGTTCATGCCACTGAGGTTTCAAGGATGAAAGGTTGGAACATGGGAAATCATTTCCTAAAAATGGTAATGGTAATTTTTCTGTTGGCAGGAAGAATTGGAACATGAAATTTAAAGATGCTACCTCTGCTGCTCAAGCAGTGGCAGAGTTAGCAGAACATGCAAGCCTAACTGCCAGAGCTGTTGTAGGACTTTCAAGGCAATATTGTGTTGATGATGGTGGTTCATACCACTTGGGTTTCAAGGATGAAATGTTGGAATATGGGCAATCATTTCCTGGAGATGGTAATTTTTCTATTGGCAGGCAGAATGGGAACATGAAATTTAAGGATGCTACCTCTGCTGCTCAAGCAGCGACTGACTTTGCAGAATATGAAACCCTATCTGCTAGAGCTGTTGTAGAACTTTCAAGGCAATATTGTGTTGATGATGGTGGTTCATACCACTTAGGTTTCAAGGATGAAAGGTTGGAACATGGGCAATCATTTCCTGGAGATGGTAATTTTTCTTTTGGCACGTAGAATTGGAACATGAAATTTAAGGATGCTACCTCTGTTGCTCAAGCAGCGGAAGAGTTTGCAGAACATGCAAGCCTAGCTGCCAGAGCTGTTGTAGAACTTTCAAGGCAATATTGTGTTGATAATGGTGGTTCATGCTACTTAGGTTTCAAGGATGAAAGGTTGGAACATGGACAATCATTTCCTGGAGATGGTAATGGTCATTTTTCTGTTAGCAGGCAGAATTGGAACATGAAATTTAAGGATGCGACCTCTGCTGCTCAAGTAGGGGATGAGTTTGCTGAATATGCAAGCCTAGATACTACAGTTGTTGTAGAACTTTCAAGGCAATATTGTGTTGATGATGGTGGTTCATGCCAGTTAGGTTTCAAGGATGAAAGGTTGGAACATGGGCAATCATTTCCTAGAGATGGTAATGGTAATTTTTCTTTCGACAAGCAGAATTGGAACATGAAATTTAAGGATGCTACCTCTGTTGCTCAATTAGCGGCTGAGTTTGCTGAACATGCAAGCCTAGCTACCAAAGATGTTGTAGAACTTTCAAGGTAATATTGTGTTGATGATGGCAGTTCATGCCACTTAGTTTTCAAGGATGAAAGGTTAGAACATGGGCAATCATTTCCTAGAGATGGTATTGGTAATATTTCTGTTGGCAGGTAGAATTGGAAAATGAAATTAAAGGATGCTACCTCTGCTGCTCAAGTAGGGGCTGAGTTTGTAGAATATGCAATCCTAGCTGCAAAAGCTGTTGTAGAACTTTTAGGGCAATATTGTGTTGATGGTGGTGGTTCATGCCACCTAGGTAATTTCCTGGAGATGGTAATGGTAATATTTCTGTTGGCAGGTAGAATTAGAACATGAAATTTAAGGATGCTACCTCTGTTGCTCAAGAAGCGACTGAGTTTGCAGAACATGCAAGCCTAGCGCCAGAGCTGTTGTAGAACTTTCAAGGCAATATTATGTTGATGATGGTGTTTCATAATGATGGTGGTTCATACCACTTAGGTTTCAAGGATGAAATGTTGGAACATGGGTAATCATTTCCTGGAGATGGTGATAGTTATGTTTCTGCCGGCAGGCAGAATTGGAACATGAAATTTAAGGATGCTACCTCTGTTACTCAAGCAGCGGCTTACTTTGCAGAACATGCAAGCCTATCTGCCAGAGCTGTTGTAGGACTTTCAAGGCAATATTGTGTTGATGATTGTGGTTCATTCCACTTAGGTTTCAAGGATGAAAGGTTGGAGCATGGGCAATCATTTCCTGGAGATGGTAATGGTAATGTTTTTGTTGGCAGGCAGAATTGGAACATGAAATTTAAGGATGATACCTCTGCTGCTCAAGCAGCGGCTGAGTTTGCAAAATATGCAATCCTAGCTGCCAGAGCTGTTGTAGAACTTTCAAGGCAATATTGTGTTGTTGATGATGGTGGTTCATGCCATTTAGGTTTCAAGGATGAAAGGTTGGAACATGGGCAATCATTTCCTGGAGATGGTAATGGTAATGTTTTTGTTGGCAGGCAGAATTGGAACATGAAATTGAAGGATGCTACCTCTGCTGCTCAAGCAGCGGCTGAGTTTGCAGAATATGCAATCCTAACTGCTAGAGCTGTTGTAGAACTTTCAAGGCACAACTATGTTGATGATGGTGGTTCATGCTGCTTAGATTTCAAGGATGAAAGTTTGGAACATGGGAAATAATACCTGGAGATGGTAATGGTAATTTTTCTGTTGGCAGGCATAATTGGAACATGAAATTTAAGGATGCTACCTATGCTGCTCAAGTAGCGGTTGAGTTTGCAGAACATGCAAGCCTAGCTGCCTGAGCTGTGGCAGAACTTTCAAGGCAATATTGTATTGATGATGGTGGTTCATGCCACTGAGGTTTCAAGGATGAAACGTTGGAACATGGGCAATCATTTCCTTGAAATGGTAATGGTAAATTTTCTGTTGGCAGGCAGAATTGGAACATGAAATTTAAGGATTCTACCTCTGCTGCTCAAGCAGCGGCTGAGTTTGTAGAACATGCAAGCCTAGCTGCCAGAGCTATTGTAGAACTTTCAAGGCAATATTGTGTTGATGATGGTGGTTCATGCCACTGAGGTTTCAAGGATGAAAGGTTGGAACATGGGAAATCATTTCCTAGAAATGGTAATGGTAATTTTTCTGTTGGCAGGCAGAATTAGAACACGAAATTTAAAGATGCTACCTCTGCTGCTCAAGTAGTGGCTGAGTCTGCAGAACATGCAAGCCTAACTGCTAGAGCTGTTGTAGGACTTTCAAGGCAATATTTTGTTGATGATGGTGTTTCATGCCATTTGGGTTTCAAGGATGAAATGTTGGAATATGGGCAATCATTTCCTGGAGATGGTAATTTTTCTATTGGCAGGCAGAATGGGAACATAAAATTTAAGGATGCTACCTCTGCTGCTCAAGCAGCGACTGACTTTGAAGAATATGAAACCCTAGCTGCCAGAGCTGTTGTAGAACTTTCAAGGCAATATTGTGTTGATGATGGTGGTTCATACCACTTAGGTTTCAAGGATGAATGGTTGGAACATGGGCAATCATTTCCTGGAGATGGTAATTTTTCTCTTGGCACACAGAATTGGAACATGAAATTTAAGGATGCTACCTCTGCTGCTCAAGCAGCGGCTGAGTTTGCAGAACATGCAAGCCTAGCTGCCAGAGCTGTTGTAGAACTTTCAAGGCAATATTGTGTTGATGATGGTGGTTCATGCCACTGAGGTTTCAAGGATGAAAGGTCGGAACATGGGAAATCATTTCCTAGAAATGGTAATGGTAATTTTTCTGTTGGCAGGCAGATTTGGAACATAAAATTTAAAGATGCTACCTCTGCTGCTCAAGCAGTGGCTGAGTTTGCAGAATATGCAAGCTTAGATACTAGAGTTATTGTAGAACTTTCAAGGCAATATTGTGTTGATGATGGTGGTTCATGCCACTAAGGTTTCAAGGATGAAACGTTGGAACATGGGCAATCATTTCCTTGAAATGGTAATGGTAATTTTTATGTTGGCAGGCAGAATTGGAACATGAAATTTAAGGATGCTACCTCTGCTGCTCAAGTAGCGGCTGAGTTTGTAGAACATGCAAGCCTAGCTGCCAGAGCTGTTGCAGAACTTTCAAGGCAATATTGTGTTGATGATGGTGGTTCATGCCACTGAGGTTTCAAGGATGAACGGTTGGAACATGGGAAATCATTTCCTAGAAATGGTAATGGTAATTTTTCTATTGGCAGGCAGAATTAGAACATGAAATTTAAAGATGCTACCTCTGCTGCTCAAGTAGTGGCTGAGTTTGCAGAACATGCAAGCCTAACTGCCAGAGCTGTTGTAGGACTTTCAAGGCAATATTTTGTTGATGATGGTGGTTCATGCCACTGAGGTTTCAAGGATGAAAGGTTGGAACATGGGAAATCATTTCCTGGAGATGGTAATTTTTCTATTAGCAGGCAGAATGGGAACATAAAATTTAAGGTTGCTACCTCTGCTGCTCAAGCAGCGACTGACTTTGCAGAATATGAAACCCTAGATGCCAGAGCTGTTGTAGAACTTTCAAGGCAATATTGTGTTGATGATGGTGGTTCATACCACTTAGTTTTCAAGGTTGAAAAGTTAGAACATGGGCAATCATTTCCTGGAGATGGTAATGATAATTTTTCTGTTGGCAGGCAGAATTGGAACATGAAATTTAAAGATGCTACCATTGCTGCTCAAGAAGGGGCTAAGTTTGCAGAACATGCAAGCCTAGCTGCCAGAGCTATTGTAGAACTTTCAAGGCAATATTGTATTGATGATGGTGGTTCATGCCACTGAGGTTTCAAGTATGAAAGGTTGGAACATGGGCAATCATTTCCTGAAGATTGTAATTTTTCTATTGGCAGGCAGAATTGGAACATGAAATTTAAGGATGCTACATCTGCTACTCAAGCAACGGCTCACTTTGCAGAACATGCAAGCCTAGTTGCCAGAGCTGTTGTAGAACTTTCAAGGAATGATTGTGTTGATGATGGTGGTTCATGCCACTTAGGTTTCAAGGATGAAAGGTTGGAACATGGTCAATTATTACCTAGAGATAGTAATGGTAATTTTTTTGTTGGCAGGCATAATTGGAACATGAAATTTAAGGATGATACCTCTGTTGCTTAAGCAGCGGCTGACTTTGCAGAACATGCAACCCTAGCTGCCAGAGCTGTTGTAGAACTTTCAAGGCAATATTGTGTTGATGATGGTGGTTCATGCCACTTAGGTTTCAAGGATGAAAGGTTGAAACATGGGCAATCATTTCCTGGAGATGGTAATGGTAATTTTTCAATTGGCAGGCAGAATTGGAACATGAAATTTAAGGATGCTACCTCTGCTGCTCAAGTAGCGGCTGAGTTTGCAGAACATGCAAGCCTAGCTGCCAGAGCTTTGGTAGAACTTTCAAGGCAATATTGTGTTGATGATGGTGGTTCATTCCACTGAGGTTTCAAGGATGAAACGTTGGAACATGGGCAATCATTTCCTTGAAATGGTAATGGTAATTTTTCTGTTGCCAGGTAGAATTGGAACATGAAATTTAAAGATGCTACCTCTGCTGCTCAAGTAGTGGCTGAGTTTGCAGAACATGCAAGCCTAACTGCCAGAGCTATTGTAGAACTTTCAAGGCAATATTGTGTTGATGATGGTGGTTCATGCCACTGAGGTTTCAAGGATGAAAGGTTGGAACATGGGAAATCATTTCCTAGAAATGGTAATGGTAATTTTTCTGTTGGCAGGCAGAATTAGAACATGAAATTTAAAGATGCTACCTCTGCTACTCAAGTAGTGGCTGAGTCTGCAGAACATGCAAGCCTAACTGCCAGAGCTGTTGTAGGACTTTCAAGGCAATATTTTGTTGATGATGGTGTTTCATGCCACTTGGGTTTCAAGGATGAAATGTTGGAATATGGGCAATCATTTCCTGGAGATGGTAATTTTTCTATTGGCAGGCAGAATGGGAACATAAAATTTAAGGATGCTACCTCTGCTGCTCAAGCAGCGACTGACTTTGCAGAATATGAAACCCTAGCTGCCAGAGCTGTTGTAGAACTTTCAAGGCAATATTGTGTTGATGATGGTGGTTCATACCACTTAGGTTTCAAGGATGAAAGGTTGGAACATGGGCAATCATTTCCTGGAGATGGTAATTTTTCTCTTGGCACGCAGAATTGGAACATGAAATTTAAGGATGCTACCTCTGCTGCTCAAGCAGCGGCTGAGTTTGCAGAACATGCAAGCCCAGCTGCCAGAGCTGTTGTAGAACTTTCAAGGCAATATTGTGTTGATGATGGTGGTTCATGCCACTGAGGTTTCAAGGATGAAAGGTCGGAACATGGGAAATCATTTCCTAGAAATGGTAATGGTAATTTTTCTGTTGGCAGGCAGATTTGGAACATAAAATTTAAAGATGCTACCTCTGCTGCTCAAGCAGTGGCTGAGTTTGCAGAATATGCAAGCCTAGATACTAGAGTTATTGTAGAACTTTCAAGGCAATATTGTGTTGATGATGGTGGTTCATGCCACTATGGTTTCAAGGATGAAACGTTGGAACATGGGCAATCATTTCCTTGAAATGGTAATGGTAATTTTTATGTTGTCAGGCAGAATTGGACCATGAAATTTAAGGATGCTACCTCTGCTGCTCAAGCAGCGGCTGAGTTTGTAGAACATGCAAGCCTAGCTGCCAGAGCTGTTGCAGAACATTCAAGGCAATATTGTGTTGATGATGGTGGTTCATGCCACTGAGGTTTCAAGGATGAAAGGTTGGAACATGGGAAATCATTTCCTAGAAATGGTAATGGTAATTTTTCTATTGGCAGGCAGAATTAGAACATGAAATTTGAAGATGCTACCTCTGCTGCTCAAGTAGTGGCTGAGTTTGCAGAACATGCAAGCCTAACTGCCAGAGCTGTTGTAGGACTTTCAAGGCAATATTTTGTTGATGATGGTGGTTCATGCCACTGAGGTTTCAAGGATGAAAGGTTGGAACATGGGAAATCATTTCCTAGAAATGGTAATGGTAATTTTTCTGTTGGCAGGCAGAATTAGAACATGAAATTTAAGGATGCTACCTCTGCTGCTCAAGCAGCGGCTGAGTTTGTAGAACATGCAAGCCTAACTGCCAGAGCTGTTGTAGGACTTTCAAGGCAATATTTTGTTGATGATGGTGTTTCATGCCACTTGGGTTTCAAGGATGAAATATTGGAATATGGGCAATCATTTCCTGGAGATGGTAATTTTTCTATTGGCAGGCAGAATGGGAACATAAAATTTAAGGATGCTACCTCTGCTGCTCAAGCAGCGACTGACTTTGCAGAATATGAAACCCTAGCTGCCAGAGCTGTTGTAGAACTTTCAAGGCAATATTGTGTTGATGATGGTGGTTCATACCACTTAGTTTTCAAGGTTGAAAAGTTGGAACATGGGCAATCATTTCCTGGAGATGGTAATGATAATTTTTCTGTTGGCAGGCAGAATTGGAACATGAAATTTAAAGATGCTACCATTGCTGCTCAAGAAGGGGCTAAGTTTGCAGAACATGCAAGCCTAGCTGCCAGAGCTATTGTAGAACTTTCAAGGCAATATTGTATTGATGATGGTGGTTCATGCCACTGAGGTTTCAAGTATGAAAGGTTGGAACATGGGCAATCATTTCCTGAAGATTGTAATTTTTCTATTGGCAGGCAGAATTGGAACATGAAATTTAAGGATGCTACATCTGCTACTCAAGCAGCGGCTCACTTTGCAGAACATGCAAGCCTAGTTGCCAGAGCTGTTGTAGAACTTTCAAGGAATGATTGTGTTGATGATGGTGGTTCATGCCACTTAGGTTTCAAGGATGAAAGGTTGGAACATGGTCAATTATTACCTAGAGATAGTAATGGTAATTTTTCTGTTGGCAGGCATAATTGGAACATGAAATTTAAGGATGATACCTCTGTTGCTTAAGCAGCGGCTGACTTTGCAGAACATGCAACCCTAGCTGCCAGAGCTGTTGTAGAACTTTCAAGGCAATATTGTGTTGATGATGGTGGTTCATGCCACTTAGGTTTCAAGGATGAAAGGTTGGAACATGGGCAATCATTTCCTGGAGATGGTAATGGTAATTTTTCAATTGGCAGGCAGAATTGGAACATGAAATTTAAGGATGCTACCTCTGCTGCTCAAGTAGCGGCTGAGTTTGTAGAACATGCAAGCCTAGCTGCCAGAGCTTTGGTAGAACTTTCAAGGCAATATTGTGTTGATGATGGTGGTTCATTCCACTGAGGTTTCAAGGATGAAACGTTGGAACATGGGCAATCATTTCCTTGAAATGGTAATGGTAATTTTTCTGTTGCCAGGTAGAATTGGAACATGAAATTTAAGGATGCTACCTCTGCTGCTCAAGCAGCGGCTGAGTTTGTAGAACATGCAAGCCTAGCTGCCAGAGCTGTTGTAGAACTTTCAAGGCAATATTGTATTGATGATGGTGGTTCATACCACTTTGGTTTCAAGGATGAAAGGTTGGAACATGGGCAATCATTTCCTGGAGATGGTAACTTTTCTGTTGGCAGGCAGAATTGGAACATGAAATTTAAGGATGCTACCTCTGCTGCTCAACCAGGGGCTGCGTTTGCAGAATATGCAAGCCTAGCTGCCAGTGCTATTGTAGAACTTTCAAGGCAATATTGTGTTGATGATGGAGGTTCATGCCAATTAGGTTTCAAGGATGAAAGGTTGGAATATGGGCAATCATTTCCTGGAGATTGTAATTTTTCATTTGGCAGGCAGAATTGGAACATGAAATTTAAGGATGCTACCTCTGGTGCTCAACCAGGGGCTGAGTTTGCAGAATATGCAAGCCTAGCTGCCAGTGCTATTGTAGAACTTTCAAGGCAATATTGTGTTGATGATGGTGGTTCATGCCAATTAGGTTTTAAGGATTAAAGGTTGGAATATGGGCAATCATTTCCTGGAGATTGTAATTTTTCATTTGGCAGGCAGAATTGGAACATGAAATTTAAGGATGCTACCTCTGCTGCTCAAGAAGCGGCTCACTTTGTAGAACATGCAAGCCTAGCTGCCAGAGCTGCTATAGAACTTTCAAAGCAATATTGTGTTGATGATGGTGGTACATGCCACTTAGGTTTCAAGGATGAAAGGTTGGAACATGGGCAATTATTTCCTGGAGATGGTAATGGTAATTTTTCTATTGGCAGGCAGAATTGGAACATGAAATTTAAGGATGCTACCTCTGCTGCTCAAGTAACGGCTGAGTTTGCAGAACATGCAAGCCTAGCTGCCTGAGCTGTGGTAGAACTTTCAAGGCAATATTGTGTTGATGATGGTGGTTCATTCCACTTAGGTTTCAAGGATGAAACGTTGGAACATGAAATTTAAGGATGCTACCTCTACTGCTCAAGCAGCGGCTGAGTTTGCAGAGCATGCAAGCCTTACTGCCAGAGCTGTTGTAGAACTTTCAAGGCAATATTGTATTGATGATGGTGGTTCATTCCACTGTGGTTTCAAGGATGAAACGTTGGAACATGGGCATCATTTCCATGAAATGGTAATGGTAATTTTTCTGTTGCTAGGCAGATTTGGAACATGAAATTTAAGGATGCTACCTCTGCTGCTCAAGCAGCGGCTGAGTTTGTAGAACATGCAAGCCTAACTGCCAGAGCTGTTGTAGGACTTTCAAGGCAATATTTTGTTGATGATGGTGTTTCATGCCACTTGGGTTTCAAGGATGAAATATTGGAATATGGGCAATCATTTCCTGGAGATGGTAATGGTAATTTTTCTGTTGGCAAGAAGAATTGGAACATGAAATTTAAGGATGCTACCTCTTCTACTCAAGCAGGGCTGAGTTTGCAGAATATGCAAGCCTAGCTACCAGAGCTGTTGTAGAACTTTCAAGGCATTATTGTGTTGATGATGGTGGTTCATGCCACTTAGGTTTCAAGGATGAAAGGTTGGAACATGGGCAATCATTTCCTGGAAGTGGTAATGGTAATTTTTCTGTTGGCAGGCATAATTGGAACATGAAATCTAAGGATGCTACCTCTGCTGCTTAAGCAGCGGCTGACTTTCCAGAATATGTAAGCCTAGGTGCCAGAGCTGTGGTAGAACTTTCAAGGCAATATTGTGTTGATGATGGTGGTTCATTCCACTTAGGTTTCAAGGATGAAACGTTGGAACATGGGAAATTATTTTCTTGAAATGGTAATGGTAATTTTTCTATTGCCAAATATAATTGGAACATGAAATTTAAGGATGCTACCTCTGCTGCTCAAGCAACGACTGAGTTTGTAGAACATGCAAGCCTAGCTGCCAGAGCTGTTGTATAACTTTCAAGGCAATATTGTATTGATGATGGTGGTTCATTCCACTGAGGTTTCAAGGATGAAACGTTGGAACATGGGCAATCATTTCCTTGAAATGGTAATGGTAATTATTCTGTTGCCAGGCAGAATTGGAACATGAAATTTAAGGATGCTACCTATGCTGCTCAAGCAGGGGCTGAGTTTGCAGAATATGTAGGCCTAGCTGCCAGAGCTATTGTAGAACGTTCAAGGAAATATTGTGTTGATGATGGTGGTTCATGCCAATTAGGTTTCAAGGATGAAAGGTTGGAATATGGGCAATCATTTCCTGGAGATGGTAATTTTTCTATTGGCAGGCAGAATAGGAACATGAAATTTAAGGATGCTACCTCCGCTACTCAAGCAGTGGCCGACTTTGCAGAACATGAAACCCTAGTTGCCAGAACTGTTGTAGAACTTTCAAGGCAATATTGTGTTGATGATGGTGGTTCATGCCACTTAAGTTTCCAGGATGAAAGGTTGGAACATGGGCAATCATTTCCTGGAGATGGTAATGGTAATTTTTCTGTTGGCAGGAAAAATTGGAACATGAAATTTAAGGATGCTACATCTGCTGCTCAAGCAATGGCTGAGTTTGCAGAACATGCAAGCCTAGCTGCCAGAGCCGTTGTAGAACATTCAAGGCAATATTGTGTTGATGATGGTGGTTCATACCACTTAGGTTTCAAGTATGAAAGGTTGGAACATGGGTAATCATTTCCTGGAGATGGTAATTTTTCTATTGGCAGGCAGAATTGGAACATGATATTTAAGGATGCTACCTCTGCTGCTCAAGCAGCGGCTGATTTTGCAGAACATATAAGCCTAGCTGCCAGAGCTGTTGTAGGACTTTCAATGCAATATTGTGTTGATGATGGTGGTTCATGCCACTTGGGTTTTAAGGATGAAATGTTGGAATATGGGCAATCATTTCCTGGAGATGTTAATTTTTCTATTGGCAGGCAGAATTGGAACATGAAATTTAAGGATGCTACCTCTGCTGCTCAAGCAGCGGCCGACTTTGCAGAACATGCAACCCTAGCTGCCAGAGCTGTTGTAGAACTTTCAAGGCAATATTGTGTTGATGATGGTGGTTCATGCCACTTAGGTTTCAAGGATTAAAGGTTGGAACATGGGCAATCATTTCCTGGAGATGGTAATTTTTCTGTTGGCAGGCAGAATTGGAACATGAAATTTAAGGATGCTACCTCTGCTGCTCAACCAGGGGCTGAGTTTGCAGAATATGCAAGCCTAGCTACCAGTGCTATTGTAGAACTTTCAAGGCAATATTGTGTTGATGATGGTGGTTCATGCCAATTAGGTTTCAAGGATTAAAGGTTGGAATATGGGCAATCATTTCCTGGAGATTGTAATTTTTCATTTGGCAGGCAGAATAAGAACATGAAATTTAAGGATGCTACCTCTGCTGCTCAACAAGGGGCTGAGTTTGCAGAATATGCAAGCCTAGCTGCCAGTGCTATTGTAGAACTTTCAAGGCAATATTGTGTTGATGATAGTGGTTCATGCCAATTAGGTTTCAAGGATGAAAGGTTGGAATATGGGCAATCATTTCCTGGAGATTGTAATTTTTCATATGGTAGGCAGAATTGGAACATGAAATTTAAGGATGCTACCTCTGCTGCTCAAGCAGCGGCTTACTTTGCA
Organism: Nicotiana tomentosiformis; assembly: GCF_000390325.3. Lineage (NCBI taxonomy): Eukaryota > Viridiplantae > Streptophyta > Magnoliopsida > Solanales > Solanaceae > Nicotiana > Nicotiana tomentosiformis. Next base: position 860,008 of record NW_027174573.1, read on the forward strand.
GAACATGCAAGCCTAGCTGCCAGAGCTGCTGTAGAACTTTCAAGGCAATATTGTGTTGATGATGGTGGTTCATGCCACTTAGGTTTCAAGGATGAAAGGTTGGAACATGGGCAATTATTTCCTGAAGATAGTAATGGTAATTTTTTCTGTTGGCAGGCAGAATTGGAACATGAAATTTAAGGATGCTACCTCTACTGCTCAAGCATCGACTGACTTTGCAGAACATGCAACCCTAGCTGCCAGAGCTATTGTAGAACTTTCAAGGCAATATTGTGTTGATGATGGTGGTTCATGCCACTTAGGTTTCAAGGATGAAAGATTGGAACATGGGCAATCATTTCCTGGAGATTGTAATGGTAATTTTTCTATTGTCAGGCAGAATTGGAACATGAAATTTGAGGATGCTACCTCTGCTGCTCAAGCAGCGGCTGAGTTTGCAGAACATACAAGCCTAGCTGCCAGAGATGTTGTAGAACTTTCAAGGCAATATTGTATTGATGATGGTGGTTCATTCCACTGTGGTTTCAAGGATGAAACGTTGGAACATGGGCAATCATTTCCTTGAAATGGTAATGGTAATTTTTCTATTGCCAGGCAGAATTGGAACATGAAATTTAAGGATGCTACCTCTGCTGCTCAAGCAGGGGCTGAGTTTGCAGAATATGTAAGCCTAGCTGCCAGAGGTATTATAGAACTTTCAAGGCAATATTATGTTGATGATTGTGGTTCATGCCAATTAGGTTTCAAGGATGAAATGTTAGAATATGGGCAATCATTTCCTGGAGATGGTAATTTTTCTATTGGCAGGCAGAATAGGAACATGAAATTTAAGGATGCTGCCTCTGCTGCTCAAGCAGTGGCCGACTTTGCAGAACATACAACCCTAGTTGCCAAAGCTGTTGTAGAACTTTCAAGGCAATATTGTGTTGATGATGGTGGTTCATGCCACTTAGGTTTCAAGGATGAAAGGTTGGAATATGGGCATTCATTTCTTGGAGATTGTAATTTTTCATTTGGCAGGCAGAATTGGAACATGAAATTTAAGGATGCTACCTCTGCTGCTCAAGCAGCGGCTCACTTTGCAGAACATGCAAGCCTAGCTGCCAGAGCTGCTGTAGAACTTTCAAGGCAATATTGTGTTGATGATGGTGGTTCATGCCACTTAGGTTTCAAGGATGAAAGGTTGGAACATGGGCAATTATTTCCTGAAGATAGTAATGGTAATTTTTCTGTTGGCAGGCAGAATAGGAACATGAAATTTAAGGATGCTACCTCTGCTGCTCAAGCATCGACTGACTTTGCAGAACATGCAACCCTAGCTGCCAGAGCTGTTGTAGAACTTTCAAGGCAATATTGTGTTGATGATGGTGGTTCGTGCCACTTAGGTTTCAAGGATGAAAGGTTGGAATATGGGCAATCATTTCCGGGAGTTGGTAATGGTAATTTTTCTATTGGCAGGCAGAATTGGAACATGAAATTTAAGGATGCTACCTCTGCTGCTCAAGTAACGGCTGAGTTTGCAGAACATGCAAGCCTAGCTACCAGAGCTGTGGTAGAACTTTCAAGGCAATATTGTGTTGATGATGGTGGTTCATTCCACTTAGGTTTCAAGGATGAAACGTTGGAACATGGGCAATCATTTTCTTGAAATGGTAATGGTAATTTTTCTGTTGCCAGGCAGAATTGGAACATGAAATTTAAGGATGCTACCTCTGCTGCTCAAGTAGCGGCTGAGTTTGCAGAACATGCAAGCCTAGCTGCCAGAGCTGTTGTAGAACTTTCAAGGCAATATTGTATTGATGATGGTGGTTCATTCCACTGTGGTTTCAAGGATGAAAGGTTGGAATATGGGCAATCATTTCCTGGAGATTGTAATTTTTCATTTGGCAGGCAGAATTGGAACATGAAATTTAAGGATGCTACCTCTGCTGCTCAACAAGGGGCTGAGTTTGCAGAATATGCAAGCCTAGCTGCCAGTGCTATTGTAGAATTTTCAAGGCAATATTGTGTTGATGATAGTGGTTCATGCCAATTAGGTTTCAAGGATGAAAGGTTGGAATATGGGCAATCATTTCCTGGAGATTGTAATTTTTCATATGGCAGGCAGAATTGAAACATGAAATTTAAGGATGCTACCTCTGCTGCTCAAGCAGCGGCTCACTTTGCAGAACATGCAAGCCTAGCTGCCAGAGCTGCTGTAGAACTTTCAAGGCAATATTGTGTTGATGATGGTGGTTCATGCCACTTAGGTTTCAAGGATGAAAGGTTGGAACATGGGCAATTATTTCCTGAAGATAGTAATGGTAATTTTTCTGTTGGCAGGCAGAATTGTAACATGAAATTTAAGGATGCTACCTCTGCTGCTCAAGCATCGACTGACTTTGCAGAACATGCAACCCTAGCTGCCAGAGCTGTTGTAGAACTTTCAAGGCAATATTGTGTTGATGATGGTGGTTCATGCCACTTAGGTTTCAAGGATGAAAGGTTGGAACATGGGCAATTATTTCCTGGAGATGGTAATGGTAATTTTTCTATTGGCAGGCAGAATTGGAACATGAAATTTAACGATGCTACCTCTGCTGCTCAAGTAGCGATTGAGTTTGCAGAACATGCAAGCCTAGCTGCCAGAGCTGTGGTAGGACATTTCAAGGCAATATTGTGTTGATGATGGTGGTTCATTCCACTGAGGTTTCAAGGATGAAACGTTGGAACATGGGCAATCATTTCCTTAAAATTGTAATGGTAATTTTTCTGTTGCCAGGCAGAATTGAAACATGAAATTTAAGGATGCTACCTCTGCTGCTCAAGCAGCGACTGAGTTTGCAGAACATGCAAGCCTAGCTGCCAGAGCTATTGTAGAACTTTCAAGGCAATATTGTGTTGATGATGGTGGTTCATGCCACTGAGGTTTCAAGGATGAAATGTTGGAACATGGGCAATCATTTCCTGGAGATGGTCATTTTTCTATTGGCAGGCAGAATTGGAACATGAAATTTAATGATGCTACCTCTGCTGCTCAAGCAGGGCTCAGTTTGCAGAACATGCAAGCCTAGCTGCCAGAGCTGTTGTAGGACTTTCAAGGCAATATTGTGTTGATGATGGTGGTTCATGCCACTTGGGTTTCAAGGATGAAATGTTGGAATATGGGCAATCATTTCCTGGAGATTGTAATTTTTCTATTGGCAGGCACAATTGGAACATGAAATTTAACGATGCTACCTCTGCTGCTCAAGCAGCGAGTCACTTTGCAGAACATGCAAGCCTAGCTGCCAGAGCTGTTGTAGAACTTTCAAGGCAAGATAGTGTTGATGATGGTGGTTCATACCACTAAGGTTTCAAGGATGAAAGGTTGGAACATGGGCCATTATTTCCTGGAGATGGTAATGGTAATTGTTGTTTTGGCAGGCAGAATTTGAACATGAAATTTAAGGATGCTACCTCTGCTGCTCAAGAAGCAGCTGACTTTTCAGAACATGAAACCCAAGCTGCCAGAGGTGTGGTAGGACTTTCAAGGTAATATTGTGTTGATGATGGTGGTTCATGCCACTTAGGTTTCAAGGATGAAAGGTTGGAACATGGGCAATCATTTCCTGCAGATGGTAATTTTTCTATTGGCAGGCAAAATTGGAACATGAAATTTAAGGATGCTACATCTGCTGCTCAAGCAGCGGCTGAGTTTGCAGAACATGCAAGCCTAACTCCCAGAGCCGTTGGAGAACTTTCATGGCAATATTGTGTTGATGATGGTGGTTCATGCCAATTAGTTTCAAGGATGAAAGGTTGGAACATGGGCAATCATTTCCTGGAGATGGAAATGGTCATTTTTCTGTTGGCAGGCAGAATTGGAACATGAAATATAAGGATGCTACCTCTGCTGCTCATGCTGCAGCTGAGTTTGCAGAACATGCAAGCTTAGCTGCCAGAGCTATGGTAGGACTTTCAAGGCAATATTGTGTTGATGATGGTGGTTCATGCCATTGAGGTTTCAAGGATGAAAGGATGGAACATGGGCAATCATTTCCTGGAGATGGTAATGGTAATTTTTCTGTTGGCAGGAAGAATTGGAACATGAAATTTAAGGATGCTACCTCTGCTGCTCAAGTAGCGGCTGAGTTTGCAGAACATACAAGCCTAGCTGCCAGAGCCGTTGTAGAACATTCAAGGCAATATTGTGTTGATGATGGTGGTTCATACCACTTAGGTTTCAAGCATGAAAGGTGGGAACATGGGTAATCATTTCCTGGAGATGGTAATTTTTCTGTTGGCAGGCAGAATTGGAACATGAAATTTAAGGATGCTACCTCTGCTGCTCAAGCAGCGGCTGATTTTGCAGAACATATAAGCCTAGCTGCCAGAGCTGTTGTAGGACTTTCTAGGCAATATTGTGTTGATGATGGTGGTTCATGCCACTGAGGTTTCAAGGATGAAATGTTGGAACATGGGCAATCATTTCCTGGAGATGGTCATTTTTCTATTGGCAGGCAGAATTGGAACATGAAATTTAAGGATGCTACCTCTGCTGCTCAAGCAGGGCTCAGTTTGCAGAACATGCAAGCCTAGCTGCCAGAGCTGTTGTAGAACTTTCAAGGCAATATTGTGTTGATGATGCTGGTTCATGCCACTTGGGTTTCAAGGATGAAATGTTGGAATATGGGCAATCATTTCCTGGAGATTGTAATTTTTCTATTGGCAGGCAGAATTGGAACATGAAATTTAAGGATGCTACCTCTGCTGCTCAAGCAGCGAGTCACTTTGCAAAACATACAAGCCTAGCTGCCAGAGCTGTTGTAGAACATTCAAGGCAAGATAGTGTTGATGATGGTGGTTCATACCACTAAGGTTTCAAGGATGAAAGGTTGGAACATGGGCAATTATTTCCTGGAGATGGTAATGGTAATTGTTGTTTTGGCAGGCAGAATTGGAACATGAAATTTAAGGATGCTACCTCTGCTGCTCAAGCAGCAGCTGATTTTTCAGAACATGCAACCCAAGCTGCCAGAGGTGTGGTAGGACTTTCAAGGCAATATTGTATTGATGATGGTGGTTCATGCTACTTAGATTTCAAGGATGAAAGGTTGGAACATGGGCAAACATTTCCTGGAGATGGTAATTTTTCTGTTGGCAGGCAGAATTGGAACATGAAATTTAAGGATGCTACATCTGCTGCTCAAGCAGTGGCTGAGTTTGCAGAACATGCAAGCCTAACTGCAAGAGCCGTTGGAGAACTTTCATGGCAATATTGTCTTGATGATGGTGGTTCATGCCAATTAGGTTTCAAGGATGAAAGGTTGGAACATGGGCAATCATTTCCTGGAGATGGAAATGGTCATTTTTCTGTTGGCAGGCTGAATTAGAACATGAAATATAAGGATGCTACCTCTGCTGCTCATGCTGCAGCTGCGTTTGCAGAACATGCAAGCTTAGCTGCCTGAGCTGTGGTAGGACTTTCAAGGCAATATTGTGTTGATGATGGTGGTTCATGCCTTTGAGGTTTCAAGGATGAAAGGTTGGAACATGGGCAATCATTTCCTGGAGATGGAAATGGTAATTTTCCTGTTGGCAGGCAGAATTGTAACATGAAATTTAAGGATGCTACCTCTGCTGCTCAAGTAGGGGCTGACTTTTCAGAACATGCAACCCTAGTTGCCAGAGCTGTTGTAGAACTTTCAAGGCAATATTGTGTTGATGATGGTGGTTCATGCCACTTAGGTTTCAAGGATGAAAGGTTGGAACATGGGCAATCATTTCCTGGAGATGGTAATGGTAATTTTTCTGTTGGCAGGAATAATTGGAACATGAAATTTAAGGATGCTACATCTGCTGCTCAAGCAGCGGCTGAGTTTGCAGAACATGCAAGCCTAGCTGCCAGAGCTGTTGTAGAGCTTTCAAGACAATATTGTGTTGATGATGGTGGTTCATGCCACTTAGGTTTCAAGGATGAAAGGTTGGAACATGGGCAATTATTTCCTGGAGATGGTAATGGTAATTTTTCTGTTGGTAGGCAGAATTGGAACATGAAATTTAAGGATGCTACCTCTGCTGCTCATGCTGCGGCTGAGTTTTCAGAATATGCAAGCCTAGCTGCCAGAGATGTGGTAGGACTTTCAAGGCAATATTGTGTTGATGATGGTGGTTCATGCCATTGAGGTTTCAAGGATGAAAGGATGGAACATGGGCAATCATTTCCTGGAGATGGTAATGGTAATTTTTCTGTTGGCAGGAAGAATTGGAACATGAAATTTAAGGATGCTACCTCTGCTGCTCAAGCAGCGGCTGACTTTCCTGAACATGTAATCCTAGGTGCCAAAGCTGTTGTAGAACTTTCAAGGCAATATTGTGTTGATGATGGTGGTTCATGCGACTTAGGTTTCAAGGATGAAAGGTTGGAACATGGGCAATCATTTCCTGGAGATGGTATTGTTAATTTTTCTGTTGGCAGGCAGAATTGGAACATGAAATTTAAGGATGATACCTCTGCTGCTCAAGTAGCGGCTGATTTTGCAGAACATGCAAGCCTAGCTGCCAAAGCCGTTGTAGAACTTTCAAGGCAATATTGTGTTGATGATGGTGGCTCATGCCACTTAGGTTTCAAGGATGAAAAGTTGGAACATGGGCAATCATTTCCTGGAGATGGTAATTTTTCTGTTGGCACGTAGACTTGGAACATGAAATTTAAGGATGCTACATCTGCTGCTCAAGCAGCGGCTGATTTTGAAGAACATATAAGCCTAGCTGCCAGAGCCGTTGGAGAACTTTCATGGCAATATTGTGTTGATGATGGTGGTTCATGCCAATTAGGTTTCAAGGATGAAAGGTTGGAACATGGGCAATCATTTCCTGGAGATGGAAATGGTCATTTTTCTGTTGGCAGGCAGAATTGGAACATGAAATTTAAGGATGCTACCTCTGCTGCTCATGCTGCGGCTGAGTTTGCATAACATGCAAGCCTAGCTGCCAGAGCTGTGGTAGGACTTTCAAGGCAATATTGTGTTGATGATGGTGGTTCATGCCTTTGAGGTTTCAAGGATGAAAGGTTGGAACATGGGCAATCATTTCCTGGAGATGGTAATGGTAATTTTTCTGTTGGCATGCAGAATTGTAACATGAAATTTAAGGATTCTACCTCTGCTGCTCAAGCAGGGGCTGAGTTTGCAGAATATGCAAGCCTAGCTAGCAGAGCTATTGTAGAACTTTCAAGGCAATATTGTGTTGATGATGGTGGTTCATGCCACTTAGGTTAAAAGGATGAAAGGTTGGAACATGGGCAATAATTACCTGCAGATGGTAATGGTAATTTTTCTATTGGCAGGCATAATTGGAACATGAAATTTAAGGATGTTACCTCTGCTGCTCAAGCAGCGGCTGACTTTACAGAACATGTAAGCCTAGGTGCCAGAGCTGTTGTAGAACGTTCAAGGCAATATTGTGTTGATGATGGTGGTTCATGCCTCTTAGGTTTCAAGGATGAAAGGTTGGAACATGGGCAATCATTTCCTGGAGATGGTATTGGTAATTTTTCTGTTGGCAGGAAGAATTGGAACATAAAATTTAAGGATGCTACCTCTACTGCTCAAGTAGCGGCTGAGTTTGCAGAACATGCAAGCCTAGCTGCCAGAGCTGTGGTAGAATTTTCAAAGCAATATTGTGTTGATGATGGTGGTTCATTCCACTGAGGTTTCAAGGATGAAACGTTGGAACATGGGCAATCATTTCCTTAAAATGGTAATGAAAATTTTTCTGTTGCCAGGCAGAATTGAAACATGAAATTTAAGAATGCTACCTCTGCTGCTCAAGCAGTGACTGAATTTGCAGAACATGCAAGCCTAGCTGCCAGAGCTATTGTAGAACTTTCAAGGCAATATTGTGTTGATGATGGTGGTTCATGCCACTGAAGTTTCAAAGATGAAAGGTTGGAACATGGGCAATTATTTCCTGGAGATGGTCATTTTTCTATTGGCAGGCAGAATTGGAACATGAAATTTAAGGATGCTACCTCTGCTGCTCAAGCAGGGCTCACTTTGCAGAACATGCAAGCCTAGCTGCCAGAGCTGTTGTAGGACTTTCAAGGTAATATTGTGTTGATAATGGTGGTTCATGCCAATTAGGTTTCAAGGATGAAAGGTTGGAACATGGGCAATCATTTCCTGGAGATGGAAATGGTCATTTTTCTGTTGGCAGACAGAATTAGAACATGAAATATAAGGATGCTACCTCTGCTGCTCATGCTGCAGCTGAGTTTGCAGATCATGCAAGCTTAGCTGCCTGAGCTGTGGTAGGACTTTCAAGGCAATATTGTGTTGATGATGGTGGTTCATGCCACTTAGGTTTCAAGGATGAAAGGTTGGAACATGGGCAATCATTTCCTGGAGAGGGTAATGGTAATTTTTCTGTTGGCAGGCAGAATTGGAACATGAAATTTAAGGATTCTACCTCTGCTGCTCAAGCAGGGGCAAAGTTTGCAGAATATGCAAGCCTAGCTAGCAGAGCTATTGTAGAACTTTCAAGGCAATATTGTGTTGATGATGGTGGTTCATGCCACTTAGGTTAAAAGGATGAAAGGTTGGAACATGGGCAATAATTACCTGCAGATGGTAATGGTAATTTTTCTGTTGGCAGGCATAATTGGAACATGAAATTTAAGAATGTTACCTCTGCTGCTCAAGCAGCGGCTGACTTTACAGAACATGTAAGCCTAGGTGCCAGAGCTGTTGTAGAACGTTCAAGGCAATATTGTGTTGATGATGCTGGTTCATGCCTCTTAGGTTTCAAGGATGAAAGGTTGGAACATGGGCAATAATTTCCTGGAGATGGTATTGGTAATTTTTCTGTTGGCAGGAAGAATTGGAACATCAAAATTTAAGGATGCTACCTCTGCTGCTCAAGCAGCGGCTGACTTTCCTGAACATGTAAGCCTAGGTGCCAAAGCTGTTGTAGAACTTTCAAGGCAATATTGTGTTGATGATGGTGGTTCATGCGACTTAGGTTTCAAGGATGAAAGGTTGGAACATGGGCAATCATTTCCTGGAGATGGTATTGTTAATTTTTCTGTTGGCAGGCAGAATTGGAACATGAAATTTAAGGATGATACCTCTGCTGCTCAAGTAGCGGCTGAGTTTGTAGAACATGCAAGCCTAGCTGCCAAAGCCGTTGTAGAACTTTCAAGGCAATATTGTGTTGATGATGGTGGCTCATGCCACTTAGGTTTCAAGGATGAAAAGTTGGAACATGGGCAATCATTTCCTAGAGATGGTAATTTTTCTGTTGGCACGCAGAATTGGAACATGAAATTTAAGGATGCTACATCTGCTGCTCAAGCAGCGGCTGATTTTGCAGAACATATAAGCCTAGCTGCCAGAGCCGTTGGAGAACTTTCATGGCAATATTGTGTTGATAATGGTGGTTCATGCCAATTAGGTTTCAAGGATGAAAGGTTGGAACATGGGCAATCATTTCCTGGAGATGGAAATGGTCATTTTTCTGTTGGCAGGCAGAATTGGAACATGAAATTTAAGGATGCTACCTCTGCTGCTCATGCTGCGGCTGAGTTTGCAGAACATGCAAGCCTAGCTGCCAGAGCTGTGGTAGGACTTTCAAGGCAATATTGTGTTGATGATGGTGGTTCATGCCTTTGATGTTTCAAGGATGAAAGGTTGGAACATGGGCAATCATTTCCTGGAGATGGTAATGGTAATTTTTCTGTTGGCATGCAGAATTGTAACATGAAATTTAAGGATTCTACCTCTGCTGCTCAAGCAGGGGCTGAGTTTGCAGAATATGCAAGCCTAGCTAGCAGAGCTATTGTAGAACTTTCAAGGCAATATTGTGTTGATGATGGTGGTTCATGCCACTTAGGTTAAAAGGATGAAAGGTTGGAACATGGGCAATAATTACCTGGAGATGGTAATGGTAATTTTTCTGTTGGCAGGCATAATTGGACCATGAAATTTAAGGATGTTACCTCTGCTGCTCAAGCAGCGGCTGACTTTACAGAACATGTAAGCCTAGGTGCCATAGCTGTTGTAGAACGTTCAAGGCAATATTGTGCTGATGATGGTGGTTCATGCCTCTTAGGTTTCAAGGATGAAAGGTTGGAACATGGGCAATCATTTCCTGGAGATGGTATTGGTAATTTTTCTGTTGGCAGGCAGAATTGGAACATAAAATTTAAGGATGCTACCTCTACTGCTCAAGTAGCGGCTGAGTTTGCAGAACATGCAAGCCTAGCTGCCAGAGCTGTGGTAGAATTTTCAAAGCAATATTGTGTTGATGATGGTGGTTCATTCCACTGAGGTTTCAAGGATGAAATGTTGGAACATGGGCAATCATTTCTTTAAAATGGTAATGGAAATTTTTCTGTTGCCAGGCAGAATTGAAACATGAAATTTAAGAATGCTACCTCTGCTGCTCAAGCAGCGACTGAATTTGCAGAACATGCAAGCCTAGCTGCCAGAGCTATTGTAGAACTTTCAAGGCAATATTGTGTTGATGATGGTGGTTCATGCCATTGAAGTTTCAAGGATGAAAGGTTGGAACATGGGCAATCATTTCCTGGAGATGGTCATTTTTCTATTGGCAGGCAGAATTGGAACATGAAATTTAAGGATGCTACCTCTGCTGCTCAAGCAGGGCTCACTTTGCAGAACATGCAAGCCTAGCTGCCAGAGCTGTTGTAGGACTTTCAAGGCAATATTGTGTTGATGATGGTGGTTCATGCCACTTGGGTTTCAAGGATGAAATGTTGGAATATGGGCAATCATTTCCTGGAGATTGTAATTTTTCTATTAGCAGGCAGAATTGGAACATGAAATTTAAGGATGCTACCTCTGCTGCTCAAGCAGCGGCTCACTTTGCAGAACATGCAAGCCTAGCTGCCAGAGCTGTTGTAGAACTTTCAAGGCAAGATAGTGTTGATGATGGTGGTTCATGCCACTTAGGTTTCAAGGATGAAAGGTTGGAACATGGGCAATTATTTCCTGGAGATGATAATGGTAATTGTTGTTTTGGTAGGCAGAATTGGAACATGAAATTTAAGGATGCTACCTCTGCTGCTCAAGTAGCAGCTGACTTTTTCAGAACATGCAACCCATGCTGCCAGAGGTGTGGTTGGACTTTCAAGGCAATATTGTGTTGATGATGGTGGTTCATGCCACTGAGGTTTCAAGGATGAAAGGTTGGAACATGGGCAATCATTTCCTAGAGATGGTATTGGTAATTTTTCTGTTGGCAAGTAGAATTGGAACATGAAATTTAAGGATGCTACATCTGCTGCTCAAGCAGCGGCTGAGTTTGCAGAACATGCAAGCCTTGATTTCAAAGCTATTGTAGAATTTTCAAGGCAATATTGTGTTGATGATGGCAGTTCATGCCACTTAGGTTTCAAGGATGAAAGGTTGGAACATGGGCAATCATTTCCTGGAGATGGTAATGTTAATGTTTTTGTTGGAAGGCATAATTGGAACATGAAATTTAAGGATGCTACCGCTGCTGCTCAAGCAGCGGCTGAGTTTGCAGAACATGCAAGCCTAGCTGCCAGAGCTGTTGTAGAATTTTAAAGGCAATATTGTATTGATGATGGTGGTTCATACCACTTAGGTTTCAAGGATGAAAGGTTGGAACATGGGCAATCATTTCCTGGAGATTGTAATTTTTCTGTTGGCAGGTAGAATTGGAACATGAAATTTAAGGATGCTACCTCTGCTGCTCAAGCATGGGCTGATTTTGCAGAATATGCAAGCCTAGCTGCCAAAGCTATTGTAGAAATTTCAAGGAAATATTGTGTTGATGATGGTGGTTCATGCTAATTAGGTTTCAAGGATGAAAGGTTGGAATATGGGCAATCATTTCCTGGAGATGGTAATTTTTCTATTGGCAGGCACAATTGGAACATGAAATTTAAGGATGCTACCTCTGCTGCTCATGCAGCGGCCGACTTTGTAGAACATGCAACCCTGGCTGCCAGAGCTATTGTAGAACTTTCAAGGCAATATTGTGTTGATGATGGTGGCTCATGCCACATAGGTTTCAAGGATGAAAGGTTGGAACATGGGCAATCATTTCCAGGAGATGGTATTGGTAATTTTTCTGTTGGCAGGCAGAATTGGAACATGAAATTTAAGGATGCTACCTCTGCTGCTCAAGTAGCGGCTGAGTTTTCCGAACATGCTAGCCTAGCTGCCAGAGCTGTTGTAGAACTTTCAAGGCAATATTTTGTTGATGATGGTAGTTCATGCCACTTAGGTTTCAAGGATGAAAGGTTGGAACATGGGCAATCATTTCCTGGAGATGGTAATGATAATTTTTCTGTTGGCAGGCATAATTGGAACATGAAATTTAAGGATGCTACCTCTGCTGCTCATGTTGCGGCTGAGTTTGCAGAACATGCAAGCCTAGCTGCCAGAGGTGTGGTAGGACTTTCACGGCAATATTGTGTTGATGATGGTGGTTCATGCCACTGAGGTTTCAAGGATGAAAGGTTGGAACATGGGAAATCATTTCCTAGAAATGGTAATGGTAATTTTTCTGTTGCCAGGCAGAATTGGAACATGAAATTTATAGATGCTACCTTTGCTGCTCAAGAAGGGGTTGAGTTTGCAGAACGTACAAGCCTAGCTGCCAGAGCTATTGTAGAACTTTCAAGGCAATATTGTGTTGATGATGGTGGTTCATGCCACTGAGGTTTCAAGGATGAAAGGTTGGAACATGGGCAATCATTTCCTGAAGATGGTCATTTTTCTATTGGTAGGCAGAATTGGAACATGAAATTTAAGGATGCTACCTCTGCTGCTCAAGCACAGCTCACTTTGCAGAACATGCAAGCCTAGCTGCCAGAGCTGTTGTAGGACTTTCAAGGCAATATTGTGTTGATGATGGTGGTTCATGCCACTTGGGTTTCAAGGATGAAATGTTGGAATATGGGCAATCATTTCCTGGAGATTGTAATTTTTCTATTAGCAGGCAGAATTGGAACATGAAATTTAAGGATGCTACCTCTGCTGCTCAAGCAGCGGCTCACTTTGCAGAACATGCAAGCCTAGCTGCCAGAGCTGTTGTAGAACTTTCAAGGCAAGATAGTGTTGATGATGGTGGTTCATGCCACTTAGGTTTCAAGGATGAAAGGTTGGAACATGGGAAATTATTTCCTGGAGATGATAATGGTAATTGTTGTTTTGGCAGGCAGAATTGGAACATGAAATTTAAGGATGCTACCTCTGCTGCTCAAGTATCAGCTGACTTTTCAGAACATGCAACCCATGCTGCCAGAGGTGTGGTTGGACTTTCAAGGCAATATTGTGTTGATGATGGCGGTTCATGCCACTGAGGTTTCAAGGATGAAAGGTTGGAACATGGGCAATCATTTCCTAGAGATGGTATTCGTAATTTTTCTGTTGGCAAGTAGAATTGGAACATGAAATTTAAGGATGCTACATCTGCTGCTCAAGCAGCGGCTGAGTTTGCAGAACATGCAAGCCTTGATTTCAAAGCTATTGTAGAATTTTTAAGGCAATATTGTGTTGATGATGGCGGTTCATGCCACTTAGTTTTCAAGGATGAAAGGTTGGAACATGGGCAATCATTTCCTGGAGATGGTAATGTTAATGTTTTTGTTGGAAGGCATAATTGGAACATGAAATTTAAGGATGCTACCTCTGCTGCTCAAGCAGCGGCCGACTTTGTAGAACATGCAACCCTAGCTGCCAGAGCTGTTGTAGAACTTTCAAGGCAATATTGTGTTGATAATGGTGGTTCATGCCAATTAGGTTTCAAGGATGAAAGGTTGGAACATGAGCAATCATTTCCTGGAGATGGAAATGGTCATTTTTCTGTTGGCAGGCAGAATTGGAACATGAAATTTAAGGATGCTACCTCTGCTGCTCATGCTGCGGCTGAGTTTGCAGAACATGCAAGCCTAGCTGCCAGAGCTGTGGTAGGACTTTCAAGGCAATATTGTGTTGATGATGGTGGTTCATGCCTTTGATGTTTCAAGGATGAAAGGTTGGAACATGGGCAATCATTTCCTGGAGATGGTAATGGTAATTTTTCTGTTGGCATGCAGAATTGTAACATGAAATTTAAGGATTCTACCTCTGCTGCTCAAGCAGGGGCTGAGTTTGCAGAATATGCAAGCCTAGCTAGCAGAGCTATTGTAGAACTTTCAAGGCAATATTGTGTTGATGATGGTGGTTCATGCCACTTAGGTTAAAAGGATGAAAGGTTGGAACATGGGCAATAATTACCTGGAGATGGTAATGGTAATTTTTCTGTTGGCAGGCATAATTGGACCATGAAATTTAAGGATGTTACCTCTGCTGCTCAAGCAGCGGCTGACTTTACAGAACATGTAAGCCTAGGTGCCATAGCTGTTGTAGAACGTTCAAGGCAATATTGTGCTGATGATGGTGGTTCATGCCTCTTAGGTTTCAAGGATGAAAGGTTGGAACATGGGCAATCATTTCCTGGAGATGGTATTGGTAATTTTTCTGTTGGCAGGCAGAATTGGAACATAAAATTTAAGGATGCTACCTCTACTGCTCAAGTAGCGGCTGAGTTTGCAGAACATGCAAGCCTAGCTGCCAGAGCTGTGGTAGAATTTTCAAAGCAATATTGTGTTGATGATGGTGGTTCATTCCACTGAGGTTTCAAGGATGAAACGTTGGAACATGGGCAATCATTTCTTTAAAATGGTAATGGAAATTTTTCTGTTGCCAGGCAGAATTGAAACATGAAATTTAAGAATGCTACCTCTGCTGCTCAAGCAGCGACTGAATTTGCAGAACATGCAAGCCTTGCTGCCAGAGCTATTGTAGAACTTTCAAGGCAATATTGTGTTGATGATGGTGGTTCATGCCATTGAAGTTTCAAGGATGAAAGGTTGGAACAAGGGCAATCATTTCCTGGAGATGGTCATTTTTCTATTGGCAGGCAGAATTGGAACATGAAATTTAAGGATGCTACCTCTGCTGCTCAAGCAGGGCTCACTTTGCAGAACATGCAAGCCTAGCTGCCAGAGCTGTTGTAGGACTTTCAAGGCAATATTGTGTTGATGATGGTGGTTCATGCCACTTGGGTTTCAAGGATGAAATGTTGGAATATGGGCAATCATTTCCTGGAGATTGTAATTTTTCTATTAGCAGGCAGAATTGGAACATGAAATTTAAGGATGCTACCTCTGCTGCTCAAGCAGCGGCTCACTTTGCAGAACATGCAAGCCTAGCTGCCAGAGCTGTTGTAGAACTTTCAAGGCAAGATAGTGTTGATGATGGTGGTTCATGCCACTTAGGTTTCAAGGATGAAAGGTTGGAACATGGGCAATTATTTCCTGGAGATGATAATGGTAATTGTTGTTTTGGTAGGCAGAATTGGAACATGAAATTTAAGGATGCTACCTCTGCTGCTCAAGTAGCAGCTGACTTTTTTTAGAACATGCAACCCATGCTGCCAGAGGTGTGGTTGTACTTTCAAGGCAATATTGTGTTGATGATGGTGGTTCATGCCACTGAGGTTTCAAGGATGAAAGGTTGGAACATGGGCAATCATTTCCTAGAGATGGTATTGGTAATTTTTCTGTTGGCAAGTAGAATTGGAACATGAAATTTAAGGATGCTACATCTGCTGCTCAAGCAGCGGCTGAGTTTGCAGAACATGCAAGCCTTGATTTCAAAGCTATTGTAGAATTTTCAAGGCAATATTGTGTTGATGATGGCAGTTCATGCCACTTAGGTTTCAAGGATGAAAGGTTGGAACATGGGCAATCATTTCCTGGAGATGGTAATGTTAATGTTTTTGTTGGAAGGCATAATTGGAACATGAAATTTAAGGATGCTACCGCTGCTGCTCAAGCAGCGGCTGAGTTTGCAGAACATGCAAGCCTAGCTGCCAGAGCTGTTGTAGAATTTTAAAGGCAATATTGTATTGATGATGGTGGTTCATACCACTTAGGTTTCAAGGATGAAAGGTTGGAACATGGGCAATCATTTCCTGGAGATTGTAATTTTTCTGTTGGCAGGTAGAATTGGAACATGAAATTTAAGGATGCTACCTCTGCTGCTCAAGCATGGGCTGAGTTTGCAGAATATGCAAGCCTAGCTGCCAAAGCTATTGTAGAAATTTCAAGGAAATATTGTGTTGATGATGGTGGTTCATGCTAATTAGGTTTCAAGGATGAAAGGTTGGAATATGGGCAATCATTTCCTGGAGATGGTAATTTTTCTATTGGCAGGCACAATTGGAACATGAAATTTAAGGATGCTACCTCTGCTGCTCATGCAGCGGCCGACTTTGTAGAACATGCAACCCTAGCTGCCAGAGCTGTTGTAGAACTTTCAAGGCAATATTGTGTTGATGATGGTGGCTCAAGCCACATAGGTTTCAAGGATGAAAGGTTGGAACATGGGCAATCATTTCCAGGAGATGGTATTGGTAATTTTTCTGTTGGCAGGCAGAATTGGAACATGAAATTTAAGGATGCTACCTCTGCTGCTCAAGTAGCGGCTGAGTTTTCCGAACATGCTAGCCTAGCTGCCAGAGCTGTTGTAGAACTTTCAAGGCAATATTTTGTTGATGATGGTAGTTCATGCCACTTAGGTTTCAAGGATGAAAGGTTGGAACATGGGCAATCATTTCCTGGAGATGGTAATGATAATTTTTCTGTTGGCAGGCATAATTGGAACATGAAATTTAAGGATGCTACCTCTGCTGCTCATGTTGCGGCTGAGTTTGCAGAACATGCAAGCCTAGCTGCCAGAGGTGTGGTAGGACTTTCACGGCAATATTGTGTTGATGATGGTGGTTCATGCCACTGAGGTTTCAAGGATGAAAGGTTGGAACATGGGAAATCATTTCCTAGAAATGGTAATGGTAATTTTTCTGTTGCCAGGCAGAATTGGAACATGAAATTTATAGATGCTACCTTTGCTGCTCAAGAAGGGGTTGAGTTTGCAGAACGTACAAGCCTAGCTGCCAGAGCTATTGTAGAACTTTCAAGGCAATATTGTGTTGATGATGGTGGTTCATGCCACTGAGGTTTCAAGGATGAAAGGTTGGAACATGGGCAATCATTTCCTGAAGATGGTCATTTTTCTATTGGTAGGCAGAATTGGAACATGAAATTTAAGGATGCTACCTCTGCTGCTCAAGCACAGCTCACTTTGCAGAACATGCAAGCCTAGCTGCCAGAGCTGTTGTAGGACTTTCAAGGCAATATTGTGTTGATGATGGTGGTTCATGCCACTTGGGTTTCAAGGATGAAATGTTGGAATATGGGCAATCATTTCCTGGAGATTGTAATTTTTCTATTAGCAGGCAGAATTGGAACATGAAATTTAAGGATGCTACCTCTGCTGCTCAAGCAGCGGCTCACTTTGCAGAACATGCAAGCTTAGCTGCCAGAGCTGTTGTAGAACTTTCAAGGCAAGATAGTGTTGATGATGGTGGTTCATGCCACTTAGGTTTCAAGGATGAAAGGTTGGAACATGGGTAATTATTTCCTGGAGATGATAATGGTATTTGTTGTTTTGGCAGGCAGAATTGGAACATGAAATTTAAGGATGCTACCTCTGCTGCTCAAGTATCAGCTGACTTTTCAGAACATGCAACCCATGCTGCCAGAGGTGTGGTTGGACTTTCAAGGCAATATTGTGTTGATGATGGCGGTTCATGCCACTGAGGTTTCAAGGATGAAAGGTTGGAACATGGGCAATCATTTCCTAGAGATGGTATTCGTAATTTTTCTATTGGCAAGTAGAATTGGAACATGAAATTTAAGGATGCTACATCTGCTGCTCAAGCAGCGGCTGAGTTTGCAGAACATGCAAGCCTTGATTTCAAAGCTATTGTAGAATTTTTAAGGCAATATTGTGTTGATGATGGCGGTTCATGCCACTTAGTTTTCAAGGATGAAAGGTTGGAACATGGGCAATCATTTCCTGGAGATGGTAATGTTAATGTTTTTGTTGGAAGGCATAATTGGAACATGAAATTTAAGGATGCTACCTCTGCTGCTCAAGCAGCGGCCGACTTTGTAGAACATGCAACCCTAGCTGCCAGAGCTGTTGTAGAACTTTCAAGGCAATATTGTGTTGATGATGGTGGCTCGTGCCACATAGGTTTCAAGGATGAAAGGTTGGAACATGGGCAATCATTTCCAGGAGATGGTATTGGTAATTTTTCTGTTGGCAGGCAGAATTGGAACATGAAATTTAAGGATGCTACCTCTGCTGCTCAAGTAGCGGCTGAGTTTTCCGAACATGCTAGCCTAGCTGCCAGAGCTGTTGTAGAACTTTCAAGGCAATATTTTGTTGATGATGGTAGTTAATGCCACTTAGGTTTCAAGGATGAAAGGTTGGAACATGGGCAATCATTTCCTGGAGATGGTAATGATAATTTTTCTGTTGGCAGGCAGAATTGGAACATGAAATTTAAGGATGCTACCTCTGCTGCTCATGTTGCGGCTGAGTTTGCAGAACATGCAAGCGTAGCTGCCAGAGGTGTGGTAGGACTTTCACAGCAATATTGTGTTGATGATGGTGGTTCATGCCACTGAGGTTTCAAGGATGAAAGGTTGGAACATGGGAAATCATTTCCTAGAAATGGTAATGGTAATTTTTCTGTTGCCAGGCAGAATTGGAACATGAAATTTATAGATGCTACCTTTGCTGCTCAAGAAGGGGTTGAGTTTGCAGAACATACAAGCCTAGCTGCCAGAGCTATTGTAGAACTTTCAAGGCAATATTGTGTTGATGATGGTGGTTCATGCCACTGAGGTTTCAAGGATGAAAGGTTGGAACATGGGCAATCATTTCCTGAAGATGGTCATTTTTCTATTGGTAGGCAGAATTGGAACATGAAATTTAAGGATGCTACCTCTGCTGCTCAAGCACAGCTCACTTTGCAGAGCATGCAAGCCTAGCTGCCAGAGCTGTTGTAGGACTTTCAAGGCAATATTGTGTTGATGATGGTGGTTCATGCCACTTGCGTTTCAAGGATGAAATGTTGGAATATGGGCAATCATTTCCTGGAGATTGTAATTTTTCTATTGGCTGGCAGATTTGGAACATGAAATTTAAGGATTCTACCTCTGCTGCTCAAGCAGCGGCCGACTTTGTAGAACATGCAACCCTAGCTGCCAGAGCTGTTGTAGAACTTTCAAGGCAATATTGTGTTGATGATGGTGGCTCGTGCCACATAGGTTTCAAGGATGAAAGGTTGGAACATGGGCAATCATTTCCAGGAGATGGTATTGGTAATTTTTCTGTTGGCAGGCAGAATTGGAACATGAAATTTAAGGATGCTACCTCTGCTGCTCAAGTAGCGGCTGAGTTTTTCGAACATGCTAGCCTAGCTGCCAGAGCTGTTGTAGAACTTTCAAGGCAATATTTTGTTGATGATGGTAGTTCATGCCACTTAGGTTTCAAGGATGAAAGGTTGGAACATGGGCAATCATTTCCTGGAGATGGTAATGATAATTTTTCTGTTGGCAGGCAGAATTGGAACATGAAATTTAAGGATGCTACCTCTGCTGCTCATGTTGCGGCTGAGTTTGCAGAACATGCAAGCCTAGCTGCCAGAGGTGTGGTAGGACTTTCACAGCAATATTGTGTTGATGATGGTGGTTCATGCCACTGAGGTTTCAAGGATGAAAGGTTGGAACATGGGAAATCATTTCCTAGAAATGGTAATGGTAATTTTTCTGTTGCCAGGCAGAATTGGAACATGAAATTTATAGATGCTACCTTTGCTGCTCAAGAAGGGGTTGAGTTTGCAGAACGTACAAGCCTAGCTGCCAGAGCTATTGTAGAACTTTCAAGGCAATATTGTGTTGATGATGGTGGTTCATGCCACTGAGGTTTCAAGGATGAAAGGTTGGATCATGGGCAATCATTTCCTGAAGATGGTCATTTTTCTATTGGTAGGCAGAATTGGAACATGAAATTTAAGGATGCTACCTCTGCTGCTCAAGCACAGCTCACTTTGCAGAACATGCAAGCCTAGCTGCCAGAGCTGTTGTAGGACTTTCAAGGCAATATTGTGTTGATGATGGTGGTTCATGCCACTTGCGTTTCAAGGATGAAATGTTGGAATATGGGCAATCATTTCCTGGAGATTGTAATTTTTCTATTGGCTGGCAGATTTGGAACATGAAATTTAAGGATGCTACCTCTGCTGCTCAAGCAGCGGCTCACTTTACAGAACATGCAAGCCTAGCTACCAGAGCTGTTGTAGAACTTTCAAGGCAAGATAGTGTTGATGATGGTGGTTCATGCCACTTAGGTTTCAAGGATGAAAGGTTGGAACATGGGCAATTATTTCCTGGAGATGGTAATGGCAATTGTTGTTTTGGCAGGCAGAATTCGAACATGAAATTTAAGGATGCTACCTCCGCTGCTCAAGTAGCGGCTGAGTTTTCCGAACATGCAAGCCTAGCTGCCAGAGCTGTTGTAGAACTTTCAAGGCAATATTTTGTTGATGATGGTGGTTCATGCCACTGAGGTTTCAAGGATAAAAGGTTGGAACATGGGCAATCATTTCCTGGAGATGGTAATGATAATTTTTCTATTGGATGGCAGAAATGGAACATGAAATTTAAGGATGCTACCTCTGCTGCTCATGTTGCGGCTGAGTTTGCAGAACATGCAAGCCTAGCTGCCAGAGGTGTGGTAGGACTTTCAAGGCAATATTGTGTTGATGATGGTGGTTCATTCCACTGAGGTTTCAAGGATGAAACGTTGGAACATGGGCAATCATTTCCTTAAAATGGTAATGGTAATTTTTCTGTTGCCAGGCAGAATTGGAACATGAAATTTAAGGATGCTACCTCTGCTGCTCAAGCACGGCTCACTTTGCAGAACATGTAAGCCTAGCTGCCAGAGCTGTTGTAGGACTTTCAAGGCAATATTGTGTTGATGATGGTGGTTCATGCCACTTAGGTTTCAAGGATGAAAGGTTGGAACATGGGCAATCATTTCCTGGAGATGGTAATTTTTCTATTGGCAGGCAGAATTGGAACATGAAATTTAAGGATGCTACCTCTGCTGCTCAAGCAGCGGCTCACTTTGCAGAACATGCAAGCCTAGCTGCCAGAGCTATTGTAGGACTTTCAAGGCAATATTGTGTTGATGATGGTGGTTCATGCCACTTGTAGTTTTCAAGGATGAAAGGTTGGAATATGGGCAATCATTTCCTGGAGATGGTATTGGTAATTTTTCTATTGGCAGGCAGTATTGGAACATGAAATTTAAGCATGCTATCTCTACTGCTCAAGCAGGACTGAGTTTGCCGAACATGCAAGCCTAGCTGCCAGAGCTGTTGTAGAACTTTCAAGGCAATATTGTGTTGATGATGGTGGTTCATGCCACTTGGGTTTCAAGGATGAAAGGTTGGAACATGAGCAATCATTTCCTGGAGATGGTAATGATAATTTTTCTATTGGCAGGCAGAACTGGAACATGAAATTTAAGGATGCTACCTCTGCTGCTCATGCTGCGGCTGAGTTTGCAGAACATGCAAGCCTAGCTGCCAGAGGTGTGGTAGGACTTTCAAGGCAATATTGTGTTGATGATGGTGGTTCATGCCACTGAGGTTTCAAGGATGAAAGGTTGGAACATGGGAAATCATTTCCTAGAAATGGTAATGGTAATTTTTCTGTTGGCAGGCAGAATTGGAACATGAAATTTAAAGATGCTACCTTTGCTGCTCAAGTAGCGGCTGAGTTTGCAGAACATGCAAGCCTAACTCCCAGAGCTGTTGTAGAACTTTCAAGGCAATATTATGTTGATGATGGTGGTTCATGCCACTGAGGTTTCAAGGATGAAAGGTTGGAACATGGGCAATCATTTCCTGGAGATGGTAATGATAATTTTTCTGTTGGCAGGCAGAATTGGAACATGAAATTTAAGGATTCTACCTCTGCTGCTCAAGCAGCGGCTGAGTTTGCAGAACATGCAAGCCTAGCTGCCAGAGCTGTTGTAGAACTTTCAAGGCAATATTGTGTTGATGATGGTGGTTCATGCCACTTGGGTTTCAAGGATGAAATGTTGGAATATGGGCAATCATTTCCTGGAGATTGTAATTTTTCTATTGGCAGGCAGAATTGGAACATGAAATTTAAGGATGCTACCTCTGCTGCTCAAGCAGCGGCTCACTTTGCAGAACATGCAAGCCTAGCTGCCAGAGCTGTTGTAGAACTTTAAAGGCAATATTGAGTTGATGATAGTGGTTCATGCCACTTAGTTTTCAAGGATGAAAGGTTGGAACATGGCCAATCATTTCCTGGAGATGGTAATGGTAATTTGTCTGTTGGCAGGCAGAATTGGAACATGAAATTTAAGGATGCTACCTCTGCTGCTCAAGCAACGGCTGAGTTTTCAGAACATGCAACCCTAGCTGCCAGAGGTTTGGTAGGACTTTCAAGGCAATATTGTGTTGATGATGGTGGTTCATGCCACTGAGGTTTCAAGGATGAAAGGTTGGAACATGTGAAATCATTTCCTAGAAATGGTAATGGTAATGTTTCTGTTGGCAGGCAGAATTGGAACATGAAATTTAAGGATGCTACCTCTGCTGCTCAAGTAGCGGCTGAGTTTGCAGAACATGCAAGCCTAGCTGCCAGAGCTGTGGTAGAACTTTCAAGGCAATATTGTGTTGATGATGGTGGTTCATTCCACTGAGGTTTCAAGGATGAAATATTGGAACATGGGCAATCATTTCCTTAAAATGGTAATGGTAATTTTTCTGTTGCCAGGCAGAATTGGAACATGAAATTTAAGGATGCTACCTCTGCTGCTCAAGCAACGGCTGAGTTTGCAGAACATGCAAGCCTAGCTGCCAGAGTTGTTGTAGAACTTTCAAGGCAATATTGTGTTGATGATGGTGGTTCATACCACTTAGGTTTCAAGGATGAAAGGTTGGAACATGGGCAATCATTTCCTGGAGATGATAATTTTTCTGTTGGCAGGTAGAATTGGAACATGAAATTTTAAGGATGCTACCTCTGCTGCTCAAACATGGGCTGAGTTTGCAGAATATGCCAGCCTAGCTGCCAGAGCTGTTGTAGTACTTTCAAGGCAATATTGTGTTGATGATGGTGGTTCATGCCAATTAGGTTTCAAGGATGAAAGGTTGGAATATGGGCAATCATTTCCTGGAGATGGTAATTTTTCTATTGGCAGGCAGAATTGGAACTTGAAATTTAAGGATGCTACCTCTGCTGCTCAAGCAGCGGCCGACTTTGCAGAATATGCAACCCTAGTTGCCAGAGCTGTTGTAGAACTTTCAAGATAATATTGTGTTGATGATGGTGGTTCATGCCACTGAGGTTTCAAGGATGAAAGGTTGGAACTTGGGAAATGATTTCCTAGAAATGGTAATGGTAATTTTTCTGTTGGCAGGCAGAATTGGAACATGAAATTTGAAGATGCTACCTTTGCTGCTCAAGAAGGGGCTGAGTTTGCAGAACATGCAAGCCTAGCTGCCAGAGCTATTGTAGGACTTTCAAGGCAATATTGTGTTGATGATGGTGGTTCATGCCACTGAGGTTTCAAGGATGAAATCTTGGAATATGGGCAATCATTTCCTGGAGATGGTAATTTTTCTATTGGCAGGTAGAATTGGAACATGAAATTTAAGGATGCTACCTCTGCTGCTCAAACATGGGCTGAGTTTGCAGAATATGCAAGCCTAGCTGCCAGCACTATTGTAGTACTTTCAAGGCAATATTGTGTTGATGATGGTGGTTCATGCCAATTAGGTTTCAAGGATGAAAGGTTGGAATATGGGCAATCATTTCCTGGAGATGGTAATTTTTCTATTGGCAGGCAGAATTGGAACTTGAAATTTAAGGATGCTACCTCAGCTGCTCAAGCAGCGGCCAACTTTGCAGAACATGCAACCCAAGCTGCCAGAGCTGTTGTAGAACTTTCAAGGCAATATTGTGTTGATGATGGTGGTTCATGCCACTTAGGTTTCAAGGATGAAAGGTTGGAACATGGGCAATCATTTCCTGGAGATGGTATTGGTAATTTTTCTGTTGGCAGGCAGAATTGGAACATGAAATTTTAGGATGCTACCTCTGCTGCTCAAGTAGCGGCTGAGTTTTCCGAACATGCAAGCCTAGCTGCCAGAGCTGTTGTAGAACTTTCAAGGCAATATTGTGTTGATGATGGTGGTTCATGCCACTGAGGTTTCAAGGATGAAAGGTTGGAACATGGGCAATCATTTCCTGGAGATGGTATTGGTAATTTTTCTGTTGGCAGGCAGAATTGGAACATGAAATTTTAGGATGCTTCCTCTGCTGCTCAAGCACGACTCACTTTGCAGAACATCCAAGCCTAGCTGCCAGAGCTGTTGTAGGACTTTCAAGGCAATATTGTGTTGATGATGGTGGTTCATGCCACTGAGGTTTCAAGGATGAAAGGTTGGAATATGGGTAATCATTTCCTGGAGATTGTAATTTTTCTATTGGCAGGCAGAATTGGAACATGAAATTTAAGGATGCTACCTCTACTGCTCAAGCAGCGGCTCACTTTGCAGAACATGCAAGCCTAGCTGCCAGAGCTGTTGTAGAACTTTCAAGGCAAGATAGTGTTGATGATGGTGGTTCATGCCACTTAGGTTTCAAGGATGAAAGGTTGGAACATGGGCAATTATTTCCTGGAGATGGTAATGGTAATTGTTGTTTTGGCAGGCAGAATTGGAACATGAAATTTAAGGATGCTACCTCTGCTGCTCAAGCAGCAGCTAACTTTTCAGAACATGCAACTCTAACTGCCAGAGGTGTGGTAGGACTTTCAAGGCAATATTGTGTTGATGATGGTGGTTCATGCCACTGAGGTTTCAAGGATGAAAGGTTGGAACTTGGGAAATCATTTCCTAGAAATGGTAATTGTAATTTTTCTGTTGGCAGGCAGAATTGGAACATGAAATTTAAGGATGCTACCTCTGCTGCTCAAGTAGCGGCTGAGTTTGCAGAACATGCAAGCCTAGCTGCCATAGTTGTGGTAGAATTTTCAAGGCAATATTGTGTTGATGATGGTGGTTCATTCCACTGAGGTTTCAAGGATGAAACGTTGGAACATGGGCAATCATTTCCTTAAAATGGTAATTTGAATTTTTCTGTTGCCAGGCAGAATTGAAACATGAAATTTAAGGATGCTACCTCTGCTGCTCAAGCACGGCTCACTTTGCAGAACATGCAAGCCTAGCTGCCAGAGCTGTTGTAG